>NC_142444.1:37828888-37981250 GCF_059453495.1 Arachis ipaensis | reverse complement strand
TGCAATACGACAAACCTCTTACATTGAATCGGACCGTACATGGTATACCGCGGTTCCATTAAAGTAAATGGAACATGTGAAAACTTTTCTATATCTACGTAGGGGGTGTGCATGGATCAGGTGAATTTGGGTTTGATGTGATCTAGCCGACTCGAAATATATACCGGGCCTATTTATTAGACTCAAATCCGGTCCTAGATCCGATGAAACCTGTACACTTTCGGGCCACAATTATATCGGGTAAAAACCGGGTGAAAACTGGGCCGTTAACATTACATTATCTTGATACCTTCTTATAAGCTAGCATGTGAAAATATCCAAATTTCCAAGACTCCAACCAGTCAACCACTATTTGACATGGTAAAATTCACTTAGAAAAATATAACAAGAACCAACTATTCTCTAAAATTAAAGCATAACCATAATCAATACTAATATTGTCTAATAACACCAAATATTTAAATCAATATAAATAACACAATATTATGCATTAGTTTAAAATCTTATGCATTTTAAACATAAAATATTAACTTATAGTCTTATAATAACTAATAACACAAAATATTAAGGTTTACAATACTTAAATTCCACGTAAGAATAGCCATCATCCATCACTAATAACACAAAATATTAATTGTGTATGATGATCGGGCCACCGGGCCGACTTCGGGTGGCCCAAGACATAGCCTGGACCCGACCCGAAATAATAACCGGGTCTATTTTTGATACCCTTATCCGGCCCTAGACCCGATGAAATCACACCAAAATAGCCCCTAAAGTATTTGGGGCCGGACCGGGTCTTCGAGCCGGGTCGGACCATGCACACCCCTATATCTACGTATATGTATATATTTAGAGTGCACAACACTTGAAATAAAGCCAAAAAATTAATATATATATATATACTTAGTGATCAAATTAACCTATTTTATGGGCAAGGGGAACAGAGGTAACCCAGCCAGTTCAAGAAGAGGCGGGCCCGGTAAGGTATTGAGAAGGATCGCCTTCTCTTAAGATTCATTGCTTCATTTTGCATGCTCTGCTCCCAAAATGCAGATCGAGGGCAGATCTGGGATGATGCCCAACTTCGTTCATGATATCAGCAACTGGACATAAACGGAAAGCTTCTTTCTACTCACTGGAGTTTTGTTTTGGAGCTAGGAGTCATGTTTAATCGATTCTAGTATACCACCAGATGGAGCGGCAAAGAGGGCGGAAAGAAGGAGTCAAGTCAGGCAGTAAAGCACAAACATAGTATGCAGAGAATCTGTTTTTACAGCTGATTCTGTCAGACCATTTCTTTCACATTTCAAAAAAGTCTAGAATCTTGGGTTATTAATATATATATAGGTATACTAATATGATTATTAAATAAAAATGAAGTAAGAATGAATAATAAATTATTAATTAATATAAAAAAACTAATATATTAACTAAATAGATAGATATACAATAATAAAAAAATAATTATATTATAATTAAATTAATAAATATTTATTAAAAAAATTAAATATACATCTTTAAATTAGGACTTAGAATTATAGTTTTTGGTTTTAATTTTTTAAGGTTATTTTTGTTAGACCTATAACCTAATAATATTATTATTATCGTAATATTTGCAATTAAAACAATAATAATAATAATAATAATAATAATAATAATAATAATAATAATAATAATAGACAAAAAAAAATTATTATCGTAATATTTGCAATTAAGACAATAATAATAATACTAATAATAATAATAATAATAATAATAATAATAGACAAAAAAAAAAAAAAAAAAAACAGTATAGAAGCGAAAAGTTGCAAGAAGGATAATATTAGCATGACTATTAGGTTAGCTTATATCTACATTTGTCTCAATTGTTACAATAATACAATCTACTATTTGTAAGTCTCTTTCTATATTTCTAGATATTTTCATTTATTACTTAATTTTTTAAGGTTTCGATTATACTTTTTCTATCCAAAAAAGCTCCTTGAAATCAAACCATGCTTATATATGAAATGTGTTTAAACTAAGATATTAGGATTAATAGTATATAAAAAATATTTTACGAACCTAAAAAATCAAACTGCTAAATTAGTCATTTTATATATATATATATATATATATATATATATATATATATATATATATATATATATATATATATATGTTTTTAACATATATTTCGTATTTCGAGATATATTTTATATAAATAGCTATAATTGATATTTTGTGTATATTAAGTAGACTCTTAAATAAAGTTTTATGATAAATTAATCATTGATCTGTTAGACTAAGAAATATTGTGAGCAACGAAAAAACATTAGCCTAAATATTATTAATTTTGTTTATTAAGAAACATATATTAATTAACTAATCAACAAGTTTTATATATTAAAAATAATTATTATGTTTTTTATATGCGAAGCAGAGAAATGGGAGAATTGATTAATGAAGATGAACATAGAGCCTGCGCTGGAAAAAATGTTGCCTCCATCACCATTTCATCCCCCTCCTGCCCTAAATCCTAACCCACCAAAAGGACCAGGAGTTTCATCATCATGTCATAAGTCATAACACTGCCTCAGCTTAATTATTAAGCAATATTATCATGAATATTCATAATTAAGTGTTTATATATTATTTCTCTTTTATAACTAGTCAACGGGTTCAGTAATAAAATGATAATCTAGTTGTTTTTAATTATAAGTATGTAATTCTAGCTTAGCTAGCTAGGATTTCAAGATGCAGATAGATCTTTAGTATGCGTCTGAATTAACGTTTACAAATAAATATTTTGTAAAATTAGTTTTGATTAAAATTAGAATTAGGATGTTTGGAAAGTTTTAAAAATAATTTTTGAGTTTTTGGCTCATAAAAAATAGTAGTATTAATGTCTAATATAATTTTTAAAACTAAATTGTAGCTTTTTAAGAAACTATTTAAGAGCTTATAGAAAAGTAAAAAAAAAAAAATATTTCTCTCAATAAATTTTTTTTATTACATTTCTTTTAAAATAAGCACTTCTAGAACTAAAAATCCAAATACAAAATAACTTATTTATAAACTACTCTTAATATAGATATTTATTATTTAAGCTACTGAACCTTAATGTACTTGGTTGGTTGTATTGTATTTGGTCGATCTTACTAATTATAAAGAATTATATTATGTATCATTTTCAATTTTTAAAAAATTATTTACAAATATATAATATTGCATGGTTGCGCTCTATATTTGAATAACTTACATTCATACACAACTCAATACGAATAATTTCCCAGCAGAACGTAGCTGCATAATAATAACTTCAACAAGTCTTGTTATTATAAAATTTTATTCTAAACCCTAAACTCTAAAAATTTTCGAGTAATTTTGGAGGACAAAATCCGTTGCTAAAATTATTTGGTAATCTAACATACAGAATGCCTTATGTTTAATTAATCAACCTCCTAAAAACAGATAATTTAGGTATATTATACAAAGTTTTCATGTCTCACACTAATCAAATTATAGGTTACAAACACAATCACTAAAAGCAGATAATTCTTTTCTAATTGTTAGTAAACAAGGCACACAACACATACAATCACACCAATACATCTATTGAGTAATTAATCATCCAGATCCAAGAAAGAAGCACTATATTATTAATTATATATTATAAACATTTGTAAATCAAGCTGAGGCAGTGTTATGATTTGGAATGAAAACCAGAATGACATCATTATTGTTGTTGTTGGGTGGTGGTGGTGATGAAACTCCCCCAAATTCTGGTTTTGGTGGCGGATTTACTTTTGGGGGAGGTGGTGTGTTTCTTGATGGACGATTCACATAATAATCATCACTTTTCATTATCCATTTGCTTCCACAATCTATATTTGGCTAATTAATTAATTAATTAATTAATATGATTGGCTATGTATTAAGCATTGATGACAAGTCATCTTATGCTAGTTTTTTACAAGCATTTTTCATTAGTTTCATTAGGTTTTATGCACTTTCTTGCACCATAAGTAAATAATTGGAGTGGATTTTCATGATTTTCTTGAATCAATCAAACATAATCTATTTTACACAAAATCATAGGTTTTAAGCTAGAATTAATAGATTTTATAAATGATGCAAAGATCTAGTGATTTTGGTGGAACTTTGATTAGTTGTTTAGTTACTTGTAGGTGAAGAAATGATGAAAAAAGGAAAGAAGAGTTTGGAGCACGCTTTGGACCTTAGGCCACGCTTTTAAAAACGTGGCCCATGACATTAAAGCGTTGCACTCAACCAAGGGAGCAAAGGTAGCGTTCTAAAGAGTGAACGCCACATTCACTATTCCTCCCTTTCTCGTGACTTGTCAAGCCAAGGAACCAAACTCATGCAACAATCATCAAGGCATAGCGTTCAAAGAAGAGAATGCTACGTTGCCTTTCCTTTCCTTTTTCGTGACTCTTGGTGAGAAAGCAAGGCGCATCACAACAATCCTCAAGGGTAGCGTTCAAGAATTCGAACGCTACGTTGCTTATCCTCACCTTTCTCGAGCTTGGAATCAAAGAGGGCTAGGCGCATCAAAGCAAACACAAGCCAGCGCTAAAAGGATGCAACGTAGCGCTCGAAGAGGGGGGAACCAAGCAAGGCTAAGCGCGCATCAAGACAAGGAGGGGTAGCGCTAAAAAATTCAAGCGTAGCGCTCCCTTTTGCCAACGTTTTTGTGGATTCAAGCCCTGGGAGGAAGACTCATCAAGTGTAGCGTTCACAATTTGAACGTAGCGTTCAAAGAGTGAATGCTAGGCTAAGCTAGGGAGGCCAATTGTAAACAAGGCTAAGTGAACGCAACGTTCACAAAACTAAACGGAGTACTCCCCTGGGAGCTGACCCATGCCTCCAACCCAACTTGAACCAAAGCCAACCGGACCCATCTCTCTTCAAATCCAAAAACCAAAGGGCCCACTCTAAACTTTGAAGACCAAAATAGAAAGTGTATAAATAGGATTAAGTTTGATTTGTTAAAGGACCTTTAGCTCATTTTAGTTTTCTCACTTTTAATTTTCATTTGTTTTGAAATTGGGATTTGGGAATTGGATCTAGTTTTCTTTCTGCATTTTTATTTCTTCTGCAATTTCTATTGTCTGTTCTTGGATTTTAAATTGAGATTGAAGAGCTCCATTGATTCCTGATCTGAGAATCATCCTTCACTTTTCTTCTCAATTGTTCTAAGAATTGGATCTAAATTTTCTCTTCTGTTTTCAACTTCATTTTCTTCTGCAATTTCTTTTCTACTTGATCAAGGGAGTAATTGAGATCTAGATCTGCTTTTTGATCTCATTGCTCTCCTTTGATCTTCAATTTCTCTTTTAGAATTTCATAATTGATTTAAGTTTTCTTGCTATTTTGTTTCTTGAAGCAATCTTCCATTTTTGTTCTTGCTACTGAGATCTAAATCTGAATTCCTGCATCTCATAGCTCTCTGATTTACTTTAACTTGCATTTTTTAGTTAAATTTTGAATCCCAATACCCAAATATTTTTACTCTTCAAGCAATTTACATTTCTCAACAATTTAGATTCAGCAATTTATATTTCTTGCACTTTAAGTTTCTGCAATTTACTTTTCTTGCAATCTAAGTTTCAGCTCTTTTACTTTCTTGCACTTTAAGTTACTGCAATTTGCCTCTTCTGCACTTTACTTTTCTGTTCAATTTACCTTCTGCACTTTTACTTTCTTGCAATTTAGCTTCTGTTAATCAAAATCACTCAAATCATCAAAATTCGCTTAACTAAATTCATCACCTAACTAAAATTTCTCAATCCATCAATCCCTGTGGGATCGACCTCACTCTTGTGAGTTATTACTACTTGATGCGACCCGGTACACTTGCCGGTGAGTTTTGTGTGGAATCGTTTTCCCACCCATCAAGTTTTTGTCTCTGTTGCCGGGGATTGATTTAGATTGACAATGATTGAGTAAGGTGATAGTCTAGATTAAGCATTTTCTTTTTATTTTTACTAAGCACACTAACTGTTTGAATTTTTGCTTAAGCTAACCTTAACATAATTCTAGCAATAGAGTGGATTGTTTGTTGTTTCTGGTGTTGTATGTATGACAGAAGTAAGGAGAGAGGTCTCCACCTCTGGTGACATTGATGAGAGAACTCTTCGAAGAATAAGAAGAAATGCTAGAGGAAAGGGAGTCATTGGTGAAGAGGAATCAGAGGAAGAGATTTAAGAGATGGAGGTGAATGCCCCAAATCCACAAGAGGGAGTGGCTAACAATGACCAGCCTCAAAGGAGGGTTCTAGCCTCCTATACTTTTTCTAATCCAAGGCATTGTGGGAGTAGCATCCTCATTCCAAATGTCAATACAAACAACTTTGAATTGAAGCCTCAACTCATCACATTGGTGCAAAATAACTGTTCTTATGGAGGAGGCCCTTTGGAGGATCCAAACCAGCATCTATCTACCTTTCTGAGGATATGTAGCACAGTGAAAACCAATGGTGTGCATCCTGACATTTACAAGTTGTTGCTGTTTCCATTTTCCCTGAGAGACAAAGCTGCTCAATGGTTAGAGGCATTTCCAAGAGAAAGCATTAACAATTGGGAGGATCTAGTGAACAAGTTCCTAGCCAAGTTCTATCCTCCACAAAGGATCATCAGACTCAAAATAGAGGTCCAAACATTCACTCAGATGGATGGAGAGTCATTATATGATGTCTGGAAAAGATACAAACTCTACTCAGGAAGTGCCCACCAGAGATGTTCAATGAATGGGATAAACTTCAAAACTTCTATGAAGGATTGACATTGAGAGCTCAAGAGGCACTTGACTACTCAGCAGGAGGTTCATTACAACTCATGAAGACAACTGAGGAGGCTCAGAACCTCATTGACACTGTAAGAAACAACCAATACTTCTATGGTCACCAAAGACAACGCCAACCAGCTCAAAGGAAGGGTGTATTGGAGTTGGAAGGTGTGGATACCATCTTAGCTCAAAACAAGGTAATGCATCAACATATTCAACAACAGATGGAGATGATGGCCAAGAGGATTGATGGACTTCAAATTGCAGCAGTGAATACTCCCAATCAACCATTATGGCGGCAAAATGAGGAACTCTATAAAGAGCAGCAGCAGTAAGAGCAAGTCAATTATATGCACAACCAAGGAGTTAATCAAAATAAATTCCATGGTGAAACCTACAACTCATCCTGAAGAAACCACCCCAATTTGAGGTGGGGAGACAATCACAATCAAAACCAGCAGCCTTGGTAGAGAAACTCAAACCAAAACAACTCCAGAAACACAAACCATCAAAACCATCAAAACACTAACCAAAACCAATACAGAAAATCACAAAACAATCAACCTCAATCCAACTACTATCCACCTAACAACCCATCCAATACCCAAAATAACTATCATCCATCCTCAACATCCCATAATCAACCACAACCACCCCAAGAATCTCAAAGGATCTCCAACTTGGAGATACTGATGGAAAAGATGATGAAACATCAAGAGCTAACCAGTAAGAACTATGAAGCTTCAATGAGGAATTTGGAAAGGCAGTGATGATTGAATTTTTGACGGTTTAGAAATTCACTAATGAAATCTCGTTGTAAAGTATAGTTTCTAAACCAAGCAATAATCCTTTCATACAAAAAGTTGTTTGTCACTAAAACAAACCCCTAAAATTAATAACCGAAGTATTCAAACCTCGGGTCGTTCTCCCTAAGAATTACAATAAAGTGTCTTGTTATTGGTTATGAGTTATTTTGGGGTTTTGGATAAGAAGCATGAAAAGTAAATGGCAATGAAAATAAACTAACAACTATAAAAGGCTCTTGGTTTGGTATGAAAATTAGAAGTCCTATCCTAGTTATCCTTCTCAATTGTGATGAGAATTGTTCATTGCTACCACTTAGTTAACCCTTACTAATTAAAGGAAAGTCAAGTGGATGAATTGACTTGAGCCACAAGTCCTAGCCAACTCCCAAGGAAAGACTAGCTTTAGTGCACTCCAAACCAATTAGCAATCTCTCCAATTATCAATCAACAAAGGGATTAGATAACTCAAGTGTCACTAATTACTCTACCTAGGTCAAGAGGAACAAAATCTACACTATATCTAGAAGAGGCATTTCAACAAACACATAGAGTGTAATAGAAGTAAACATTATTAATTGCAAGAATTAAAGAAATCTACAACTACAAAAGCAAGAGATCAACAATAGAAAAGCAAAGAAGAACAATTATTATGAATTACCTCTTATTGAATTGGAAGAATGTAGAAGGAACAATACTAGATCTACAACAAAATATAAGAACAACATAAAGGAAATTATAACAAAAGAATAGAAGAAGATGAATGTAGCAACAAAGAATTGAGAGATAGAAGTGGAAGAAAGCAAAGATTAAAACCTAGATCTAAGAACTAAATCTAATCTTAATTCTAGAGAGAAGAGAGAGCTTCTCTCTCTAACTCTAACTACTTCTAAAACTAAACTATGACTAATGATTAAAGTATATCGATTCCTCTTCAATCATTGGCTTAAATAGCATCAGAAATGAGTTGGCTTATATCGTTTCGAAGCCCCAGATGTTAGCTTTCCAACCCAACTGAAACCGCATCATTTGGACCTCTGTAGCTCAAGTTATGGTCAATTAAGTGCAAAGAGGTCAGGCTTGACAGCTTTTTGGTTCCATCATTTCTTCATGAGTTCTCAAACTTTACATGCTTTTTCTTCATTCCCTTAATCCAATCTTTGCCTCCTAAATCTGAAATCACTTAACAAACATATCAAGGCATCTAATAGAATCAAGGTGAATTAAATTTAGCTATTTTAAGTCCTAAAAAACATGTTTTCACTCTTAAGCACAATTAAGGGAGAAGTTATAAAACCATGCTATTTCATTGAATAAATGTGGGTAAAAGTTGATAAAATCCCCAAAAATCAATACAAGATAAACCCTACAAATGGGATTTATCAACCTCCCCACACTTAATCCAAGCATGTCCTCATGCTTAAGCCAAGAGAGAAACAAAGGGTATCAACATTTATTCCATGTAAATGAACTATATGCAACCTAAACTATATGCAACTAAATGCAAAATGGTTTTACCTACTTGGTTAAAAATAAATCAATCCTCCAAGTCATACGTGCACAAGTAGGGCCAAGATCATATAACGATTCATGAATCCTACCAATTCGAATATCAAAATGAAGTTCAAGTAGACTTGCGAGAAGAACGCTCATGAAAGCCGGGAATCAAGGAATTGAGCATCGAACCCTCACCGGAAGTGTTTGCACTCTAGTCGCTCGGTGTTTGGGGTTGATTCTCTCAATTCTCCCCTAATCATGCTTTCCAAGATTTGTTTTTCTTCTAACAATCAACAATTATTCAATGCATGCATACATGTATCATGAGGTCTTTTCTTTAGGTTGTAATGGGGTTAGGGTCAAGGTAGGATCATATATGGCTAGTGGACTTAGGATTTGAATCTTTGATTAACTTAAACTTTTTCACCTAACCTATATAATGACCTATACAATTAAGTACTAATCTAACTACCCATTCCTCACTTTTTCACATACTCATGCATTTTCTTTTCATTTCACAACACTTATGCATTGATTCTTACTGAGCTTCACTTTGGGACATTTTGTCCCCTTTATTGCTCTTCTTTTTTTCTTTCTTTTTCTATATACATTTTTTTCTTTTCTTTTCTTTTTTTTATTTTTCACTTTTATTTCTTTTTCTTTTCATTTTTTTTCTTTTTCTTTCAAACTATACACAAGAACATCAATGCATAAGGTCTATACATTTAATCAATACATGAGTATGTACCAATTCCCCAATATAAAAATACAAAACACAAACACCCTTTTATCCCAACCAATGTCCCAAAGTTTTCCCACTCTTGGATGACACTCACACTCACTAGCCTAAGCCAATCAAAGATCTAAATAAAGGACATTCATTGTTTTCCGCTTTAAGACTTGTAATGTGCTAAAATAAGAACAAGTGGGTTAAGCGTAGGCTCAAAATTGGCTAACAAAGGAGAGTAAAAGGTAAGGCTATTTGGATAAGTGAGCTAATGAAATGATGGCCTCAATCATATAAATGCATGAATACAAGGAATAATGGGACATATAGATTCAAACAAATCAAAGATTACAATCATAGAAAGAGAACAATTACACGCAAGAAGGAAAATAAGTGGTTATAAGATGTAACCACACCATTAGGCTCAAATCTCACAAGCTTGTGTTCTTAGCTCAAAACCATGTTCCAAAATAAATTCTTTCAAGAAAGTTCAACAAAAATTTTCAAATTGGTAGGGTGCCCTAAAAACATAGTTTTTTTTTTCTGGAAAAGAAATCATCACCATAACCAAGTAGTCCTAATATGAAAGAAGTGGTAAGAATATGTACAAATTCTAACTAACATGCAACCTATCATGCAATGCAATAGCTACTCTAACAAAGAAAAAAAAATTGGTGTTGAAAAGGAAATTGTTACCCATGGAGATCGGTCGAATGACCTCCCCACACTTGAAGATTGCACCGTCCTCGGTGCATGCAAAGAAGAGCAAGGTGAATGGGTTGCTACAATTGATGAGCTTCTTCGAAAGGTTGTGCGGATGACTTGTTCGTTTCCCCATTTAAAAGCTTTTTCGTTTCCTCCTTTCTTGGTGGCCAGCCTAAAAGGAGAGAAAAAGAAAGAAAATTAAGCCTACAACAAAGATATCAAAGTAAATAGAACATAGGCGGGGGCTAATGCCAAATAAGAGTATGATTCTCTACTACATGGTAGCTACAACATGTGAGTGAGAAATCAATATAAGCAAAAGGCATATCAACTGATACTTGATGCAAGAGTAAAGTTAAAGTATGGAGAGTATATTGAGCATCAAGATCAAATAAGAATTGACACAAATAAGATTAGTGATACGCATGAAAGCATTTGATTCTATCCTAACTCAATGATGAAGCGGTACAAGAAAAAAACAAAGGGTAATGAATTAGGAAGGACTAAAGCACTAATCTTGTGTGTTGACAAATATTACAATTAATGTAACAAGTCATGAAGCACCAAAACAAATGCAAGAAATTCTCAACAATTGAGTGAGAGAATTCAACACCATTATTAAAATGAGAAATTTAGAAAATAAAATGAGAACAAATAGAATTAAAATGCAAAGAATAAAAGTATGCAAATGTAATAGACAAAAGGAAATGGAAGAAGAGAAAATTTTTTTTTTATATTTTTAATTTTTTTTAGTATTTTATTTATTTATTTATTTATTTATTTATTATTATATTTTTTTTATTATTAAAAAAATTTTTTTTCTTCTTCTTTTTTTTTATTTATATTAAAAGAGAAAAGAAAAAAAAATCTTTCAAGAGAGGAAGAAGAAAAAAAAATGAGAAAGAAAGAAGAAGAGAAGAGGAAAGAAGGAGAAAGGAGGAAGGAGAAAAGCAGGGTGCAAATCTGCGCGCGCGCATAGCGCGCTCACGCGTGGATGCAGCAGGGACGATCCGCGCGCGCTTACGCGTGGATGAGCTTGTGCTCCCAGCACAATGCTGGCACAACGCGCGCACAACTCTCTGGTTTTTGTACCAGAAGTTGCGGAAGTGCAATGTGCACGCGCGCGCACAGCGTGCTAGCGCGCCGATGGCCGTTTTTTTTTTTTGCCCAAAAAGCAGAAAGAATGCCCAAGAGCTCCCTATAATGTCCAAAACTCTTCTTTATTCAATCAAATATCAAACAATTCACAAAAATGCAATTTGATTTTAGGATTTATTCATCTACTACTAATGAATACAACGTACTAACAACCAATCTTTACAAACAAATCAATATGAAATGAAAATCTACCTACAATGGCAACTCAAATCACTTATTATACAAAACCAAAAGAGAATGGAAAGAGGTTACCATGGTGGGGTGTCTCCCACCTAGCACTTTTAGTTTAAGTCCTTAAGTTGGACATTTTGAGGGGCTCATTGTCATGGTGGCTTATGTTTGTACTCATCCTTGAATCTCCAAGGATCTTTGCCTCTCAATTGGTTGACAGAATATCCAACCGTCTTCACCAAGCTTGGGCAAAGTTCAACCCAAGATATGAGTCCCCATAGTTGGTCTTCATTCTTCGATCCGGGGTCCCATATCTTATCTTCGCATCGGTCTTCAATTTGATCTTCATACTTTTTCTTTCCGGGTGGTTGACATATAGAATTCTCTTTAGCACACCTAGCCTTCCGTCGAGACCCATGCAAAGTGGTATTCTTCCAATCATCGTTCCTATACCTTGAAGCTTTGACCTTAATGAGCCTAATTCCTAACTCGCAACCACTACACAACTCATTCTTGCTTTTAATTCCACAAAGAGCTCTAAGTTGTCCATCCGTTTCAATCAAACCATATTCAAGCGAGAAAGTAGAGCTTATGGATAAGAATTTTACCCACTTGAATGTTGTGTTGGATGGTGACTCGGGAAGGGAGACCTCCCCACACTTAGATAATGCAAGGTCTACTTTCTTGTGCTCTTCTTTGTGTATTTCCACCTCTTTGCGAGCTTCCTTGATTTCAACCTTTCCCCTTTTATCACATAGCTTGGTGTTGTCTTCAAGAACTTTGATTTCTTGCCTAATGGGAGGTGGTTCAATTTTGGATAGAAATTCATTGATGAATAAATCCATTTCTTGGTCAACCTCTTCATATTCTTCAATTTCAATATACACCATGCCAACGTTTTCCTCTTGGTAGCTCTCTTTCGATTCACTCTCTTTCTCATTGCTCATCAAGGGTATGGGAGGTTGTGCACACTCTTCTATAATTTCAACTCCATGTCCAATGGGAGAGGATTCCATTGTAGAGAGAAATTCATCCATGATTGAATCCATCTCTGGATAAACCTCTTCCAAGTCTCCAACGACGGTATGCCTTAGAGGTTGCGCACCCTCTTCAACATCAATATCAAGCTTCTTGGAAGAGTGCTCCATGGTGCTACATTCCCTTGGACTTTTAACATCTCCTAAATCTTCAACCACGTCTTCCTTTTCTTCAATGATTATAGCTTCCTCTAGTTGCTCCAATACAAAATGGCATTTCCCATCCCCCACCGGAGTTTCCAATCTCTCCTTCATGCTTTGCTCTTCTTTTGCGGTTCCACATGTGACTATGGAAGCACCTTGAGTATTCAAACATTGGTGGGCTAAAGTGTGCACCACCTTAGTCAAATTGGTTACAAACTCAAGTGTATCCTGCTTCATAGCTTCTTGTCCTTGAAGTAACAAAGTGAGAGGATCATCTATTGGGGCTTGGGATGGGTAGGAAGGTTCATCATTTTGGAGAGAGGGTTCATAGTAGGAAGGTGATTCTTCTTGGTAAAGGTATGGAGATGGTGAGTATTGAGGTGGTTCTTGGGAGTAATCTTGATATGGTTGTGGTGATTCTTGAGGTTCTTGCTCATAATGGCCATAAAAATATGGTATGGATGATTGGTTATATGATGGATATGGATCATAAGATGGTGTTTGGAAGGCTTGTGAGTATGGTTGAGGTTCATGTTGAGGATAAGAATCATAAGCATATGGTGGTGGTGCTTGATCATCACAAAAGGAGTCACCATAGCCATTGAATTGACATGTATTAGGATGGTAATTATACCTATAAGTATCCGGAGGTTGTTGCCAATAGGAGTGATAAATTCCTTGAGGCTCCTCCCATCTTTGTCGGTTCCATCCATGAGTGTCATCATTGAAGTTCATATTTCCTACAACACAATTAGAACCAAACTCATAGCCAAGGTGAGAATTCATAGTGAAAAAGCAAAATAAAACTAACAAAAACTAGCAAATAAAGAAAAAAGCGAGATATTCACACTATTCACATAGATACAATAACCAATAACACAACACCATTGCAAGTCCCCGGCAACGGCGCCGTTTTGATGATTGGATTTTTGACAGTTTAGAAATTCACTAATGAAATCTCGTTGTAAAGTATAGTTTCTAAACCAAGCAATAATCCTTTCATACAAAAAGTTGTTTGTCACTAAAACAAACCCCTAAAATTAATAACCGAAGTATTCAAACCTCGGGTCGTTCTCCCTAGGAATTACAATAAAGTGTCTTGTTATTGGTTATGAGTTATTTTGGGGTTTTGGATAAGAAGCATGAAAAGTAAATGACAATGAAAATAAACTAACAACTATAAAAGGCTCTTGGTTTGGTATGAAAATTAGAAGTCCTATCCTAGTTATCCTTCTCAATTGTGATGAGAATTGTTCATTGCTACCACTTAGTTAACCCTTACTAATTAAAGGAAAGTCAAGTGGATGAATTGACTTGAGCCACAAGTCCTAGCCAACTCCCAAGGAAAGACTAGCTTTAGTGCACTCCAAACCAATTAGCAATCTCTCCAATTATCAATCAACAAAGGGATTAGATAACTCAAGTGTCACTAATTACTCTACCTAGGCCAAGAGGAACAAAATCTACACTATATCTAGAAGAGGCATTTCAACAAACACATAGAGTGCAATAGAAGTAAACATTATTAATTGCAAGAATTAAAGGAATCTACAACTACAAAGGTAAGAGATCAACAATAGAAAAGCAAAGAAGAACAATTATTATGAATTACCTCTTATTGAATTGGAAGAATGTAGAAGGAACAATACTAGATCTACAACAAAATATAAGAACAACATAAAGGAAATTATAACAAAAGAATAGAAGAAGATGAATGTAGCAACAAAGAATTGAGAGATAGAAGTGGAAGAAAGCAAAGATTAAAACCTAGATCTAAGAACTAAACCTAATCCTAATTCTAGAGAGAAGAGAGAGCTTCTCTCTCTAACTCTAACTACTTCTAAAACTAAACTATGACTAATGATTAAAGTATATCAATTCCTCTTCAATCATTGGCTTAAATAGCATAAGAAATGAGTTGGATTGGGCCCACAAGGCTTCTAAAATCGCTGGCCACGTGTTGCATTAAGTGAGTCATATGCCACCAACGGTGCGTCCGCGTACCATGCGCGTGCGCGCCTCTATGCGCGATGCAACTATGGCAAATCTTATATTGTTTCGAAGCCCCGGATGTTAGCTTTCCAACCCAACTGAAACCGCATCATTTGGACCTCTGTAGCTCAAGTTATGGTCAATTAAGTGCAAAGAGGTCAGGCTTGACAGCTTTTTGGTTCCATCATTTCTTCATGAGTTCTCAAACTTTACATGCTTTTTCTTCATTCCCTTAATCCAATCTTTGCCTCCTAAATCTGAAATCACTTAACAAACATATCAAGGCATCTAATAGAATCAAGGTGAATTAAATTTAGCTATTTTAAGTCCTAAAAAGCATGTTTTCACTCTTAAGCACAATTAAGGGAGAAGTTATAAAACCATGCTATTTCATTGAATAAATGTGGGTAAAAGTTGATAAAATCCCCAAAAATCAATACAAGATAAACCCTACAAATGGGGTTTATTAGGCAGATTGGCCAATTGTCTAAGCAAACAGTGGCTGAAAGAGAACCCAATGCATTGCCAAGTGACACCATTTTCAACCCCATGGAAGAATGCAAAGCCATCCAATTAAAGAGTGGAAGAACTTTGGTGAATGACAGAGAAGCCACCAAGAAGCCAACAGACAATGACAAGACCAGCAGTAAAGAGCAAGTGACAATTGAAGGAAAGAACCAAGAAAGGCTAAAGGAGAAAGAAGAACCTCAAGCTTCAAAGAAGGGGAAGCAGATTATGGAGGAGCCATCACAGGAACAGAGGAAGATAGTAAAGCCTTATACCCCTCCTTTGCCATACCCTCAAAGATTGCAGAAAGAAATCAAAGATCAATAGTTCCCAAAGTTCCTAGAAGTCTTTAAGAAGTTGGAGATCAATGTCCCACTTGCTGAGACTCTAGAACAAATGCCTCTATATGCAAAATTCCTCAAAGAGCTCATCAATAAGAAAAGGAGCTGGAATGAGAAAGAGACAGTGATCCTAACCCAAGAATGCAGTTCAGTGATCCAGGAAGGCATCCCACCAAAACTCAAAGACCCTGGGAGTTTCTACTTGCCTTGTATCATTGGTAACACAGTCATTGACAAGGCACTGTGTGACTTGGGCTCCAGTATTAACCTCATGCATCTGTCTATGATGAGAAGGCTATCTATAGAAGAAGTGAAGCCTACACAGATGTCATTAGAGCTAGTGGATAGATCTCTGGTAATTTCCAAGGGGGTGATTGAAAATCTCTTGGTCAGAGTAGGGAAATTCATATTTCCAGCAGACTTTATAATTCTGGACTTAGAAGAAGAGGGGGGTAATTCTATTATATTGGGAAGACCTTTCCTGGCCACAGCAAGGGCCATCATTGATGTTGAACAAGGAGAACTGACATTGAGAGTAAATGATGAGAAGATCACCTTAAATGTCTTTCAGGAAGTACAGCGTACTGTTGAAGAAACAAACTGCATGAGAGTTGAAGAGGAAGATATACATTGGGAAGAAAAAGCTAAGAAGACACTCCTCAGCTCACCTGTGAAGCAAGAGATGGACAGTGGAGAAGGAGAAGAGGGTAAGGAACATGAGAAGGATAAAAAGAGAAAGCAGGAAAAGATTGAAGAATTGATCTGTGGGAAGGAAGTTACTGACATTAAATCTGATGTAAAGACATAAGAGCCACCAAAGAAAGGAAAGAAGAACAAGAAAAGAACTCCAAAAGGGTGGAAGAACAAAAGGATACCAACTGAAGGATTCTCAAAAGGGGACAGAGTGAGATTGATATACTAGCAGTTGGAGACAAATCCACAAACTGATGATTACTACACCATCAATAAGATACTCTCACTAGAGCATGTGGAGATTGACCATCAATATACAGGAAGAAGGCTCACAGTGAGAGGGGACAAACTGAGACACCACAATCATCAACCACCCTAACAAGGGACCAATGTCAAACTAGTGACAATAAAAGAGCGCTCCATGGGAGGCAGCCCATGATCTAATATTCTTGCTGTTATTTTAATTTTAATAATCAATAGTTTTTCTAGCATAAGTTTGAGCCCTCATGAGTGGATTTGATAACTACACACAGTATTTTTTGAAGCATATGCTTGACTCCTAAGTTTGGTGTGCCTAAAGGCACTTTAAAATAGCTTTTCAAGCATGATTGACTATAGAACCATTCTAGGATATATACTCATTCTTTATGTTTAAGTATATAGCCAAACCTTAAGTTTGGTGTCTATATATGCTATGAATTTCAAGAAAGTCAATTTTTACTCAAAGGCTCAAATTAATGAATAGATAAACCATACATTGCATCATTTTATGAGTTTATGGTAGCATGGTAGCAAATAAAATGTTTCTTATAATGAATATACTAATTGTGATAGATATTCATTGGATTTTATATAGATCACTTAGAAGAAAACAAGTTTGGTGTCCACCAAAATTTTGTTCAATTTCTAAGGGGCATGGTTGGTAATTCAATAATAAGGAACACATAGCAACATTTTCTTTCTATATACATAGTATACCACCACCTTATGACATTTAGAAGTTTAAGCTCACTAAATTGTTTGGTTCACGTGGACAGGAGTAAAGAAGATTGAGAAGGAAACAAAAGAAGGCATGCACGGACGGTCTTCCCAAGGAAAAAAAGCAAGTCACATGTGTATTTTTGGGAAGCACAATGCTGCATGGAATCAATACTTAGAAGGCCGAACCACATGAAACCAATGGAGGAGCAATCATTGTCTTCACTCATCTTCACATGCAGGCCGTCCATTTCATGGATCTTCAACAAGGAATTGCTCAATCCCCACCTTTCCTTACAACTCCAATAGATCCTCCAACTCTTTGCTTTGTTTCATGCTTTGGCTATAAATTGGCAATTACTTCCTGAGTTCACATATCCTTGCTTTCTCTATATAAGACCTCCCCACTTATTTACTTTTGTTTCACTTAAACATCCCCCCCAAACATGGTACATCCTCATTCTACTACCTAAAGGCATCACACAACACCTTACCTCCCATTCTTTCTAACTTACTGTGCTCTAACCAAGACCTATCTTTGCTTCTCCCTTCTTTCCTTCTTAATTCATGGCTTCAGCAAGTTCTAGAAGAAGGAAGGGAAAGGAACCTACTATAGCCGAACCACCAACCTATGATGCCAAGAGGTTTAAGTCTCCATTTCATGAATCAAGGTATTATAGACTAATGGAATCAAAGAAAGTCATTCTAGAGACGAGGTTCAGACTGAAAAAGGGAGAATATCCCATCATGAGAAGAATAAAGGCAGAGAGGAGATGAAAACTTCTTTGTAAACCTCTCACAGACATCAGTGCAGTCATGATAAGGGAATTTTATGCAAATACTGTGAGGACAAGCAAAGACAACCCTCCCTATAAGAGTTTGTTAGGGGTGTTGAGGTAGATTTTAGCCCACCATCCATTATGAGAGTCCTACAGATAAGGGTGATATCATATGGAGAACCCATCTTTGAGGAAAGACTGCAAGGTGAAAATGACCCTGATGAGATATTAAATGGGTTGAGTTTTGAAGGCAAGGATTGGAAAAGGGCAGAGGGAGCTCCAAGCCACTTGGAAAGAATGGATCTCATACCAGAAGCCAAAGGTTGGTATGAGATAGTGAGAAGATCCATCTTCCCTACTGCAAATACATCTAAGGTCACAATCAAGAGAGCAATCTTGACATATTACATACTTAGGGGAGGAGAAGTCAATGTCCCGCAGCTCATCGCGGATAGCATTCAAGAAATAGCTGAGGATATGGGTAAATCAAGTAGACTTAGTCACCCAAGCACTATTTTGAGGCTGTGCAAAAGAGCAAGAGTACTCTTTGAGGATGAAAATACTGAGAAGGTAAAAGGAAGCAGAGGGATCACTAAGCAAAGCATGGAAGGTGTCACTGAAGACACTGACAATCAACAAGAGAGGAGAGCTCAAGGAAGAAGAAAAAGACCACAAGTGGAAGGGGAACAAGCTCTTGGTGTAATAGATCTGAGCCAAATACAAAAAGCCATTGAAGAAATGTCTCAACAATACATGAGAGCACAGGAGAAACAACACGAGCAATACTTGAGGCAACAAGAGCAATATTTGAAGGATCGTGAGCAACAACAACAGTGGCAGCAGCAAATGATGGAGAAGCAAGAAAATTTCCATCTCCAAATGTTGGAATAACAGAGAGAGTTCCAGGAAAAAATTCTTGAGGGGCAAGGGGAACAATCAGCAAACTTTCAAGAATCATTCAATAGATTGTCCCTACGACAGTCCAAGTATGGGGAGTACACCCAAAATCTCTACCAATAGAAGAACATCTATCATACAATTGGGGAGCATAGGAACTTGAACAGAATGGAGTATGACATAGCAACTCAAGCAAAGTTGGACTATGTAGTCCATAGCATGCCAACATTGAACCAACAAATCAAGCCATTTGAACAATGCCAAGAGTTGATAGACCATCAAAGAGCACTAGCCAATAAACAGACAGCACACATGCAACAAGGCTTGAAGGATGCTGGGCTCTGGGGTCAAGTAGACCAAATTTGGGATCGAAGGTGCCCTGTTGAAGAACCCCAAGAAAGAAAGAAGAAGTCAAAGAGGAAGGGAGAATCTAGCAAAGGGAAAGAGCACGACAACTAGAGGTGGTGGAGTCCCTTTTATAGTTTTAATTAAATAAGGATGATGCATATCTAAAACATGATGTGCCTCCAAATATTTTATATTCTGCACTTTCATATCTTTAGTAGTTTTCTTGTTAGGATTTGCATTATGCTTGTTATCACTCATCTATCTTGAATTCTGTTTTGTTTCCCTTTTGCATCAATAAGAGAAAAATATTTGAAATAGAAAGTGATTGTTCAATGTGGTAGGAATTAGAATGAAGTTGTGGTGGTAATTGCTTGATTAAGATGATAAGCTCAATAATAAAAGCTGCATAATAGAGTGTTCTTTGTAGTATGAACTTGTTTGCTGTCATAAAACCTTTTATTAATGAAATTCCTTGGAAAATGAAGCCAAGTAAGAAAGAAAAAGAAAAGAAAAAGAAAAGAAAAGCCAAGAATTGGCAAAGAAACAAACAATAAGGCTAGACACCAATAGCTTGGACCTTAGGACATATACCTGTGGTGCTTTTTGTACTAGGATATGCTTGGACAATTAGGTTCTGAGGAGTCTTTTAAAACTTGGTAACTTGGATTAACTAATCCGGGATTACCAATCGAAAGTCCATTATCAAGAGCAACCTAGTTACAAAGCATTTAATAACCCAAAGAGGTGCTGGGCATCAATGTTCCTAAAAGGATTTGTGAGCCAAGTGTCTGTAGTGAAGAAGTGTTGAGCAAAATTGAGCCAAAAGGCTGCTGCAACACTTGACACTGAGTTATCATTGAGAAATAAGCTTGCTAAGCAAAAGAAAGAAGGAAAAACCAAAAAGGGATCAATCAAAAAAGCAAGGCATTATGACAGCAACTCTAGTGAATCCTCAAAAAAACATTTCTTGTCTATCAGCAAAGAATAAGTGAGCTGCAGTTTTGTCTGCATAAAACCCCATAGTTCAAATTCTATTATCTGCTAAATAAGGACACATATGCTTCTCTGTTTCATTTCATTTCTTCTCATGTTTAGTGCTTGCTTGGGGACAAGCAAGGTTTAAGTTTGGTGTTGTGATGACAAGTCATCTTATACTAGTTTTACAAGCATTTTTCATTAGTTTCATTAGGTTTTATGCACTTTCTTGCACCATAAGTAAGTAATTGGAGTGGATTTTCATGATTTTCTTGAATCAATCAAACATCATCTATTTTACAAAAAATCATAGGTTTTAAGCTAGAATTAATGGATTTTATAAATGATGCAAAGATCTAGTGATTTTGTTGGGACTTTGATTAGTTGTTTGGTTGCTTGTAGATAAAGAAATGATGAAAAAAAGAAAAGAAGAGTTTGGAGCACGCTTTGGATCTTAGGCCACGCTTTTAAAAGCGTGGCCCATGACATTAAAGCGTTGCACTCAACCAAGGGAGCAAAGGTAGCGTTCTAAAGAGTGAACGCCATGTTCACTATTCCTCCCTTTCTCGTGACTTGTCAAGCCAAGGAACCAAACTCATGCAACAATCATCAAGGCATAGCGTTTAAAGAAGAGAACGCTACATTGTCTTTCCTTCCCTTTTTCGTGACTCTTGGTGAGAAAGCAAGGCGCATCACAACAATCCTCAAGGGTAGCATTCAAGAATTCGAACGCTACGTTGCCTATCCTCACCTTTCTCTAGCTTGGAATCAAAGAGGGCTAGGCGCATCAAAGCAAACACAAGCCAGCACTAAAAGGATGCAACGTAGCGCTCGAAGAGGGGGGCACCAAGCAAGGCTGAGCGCGCATCAAGACAAGGAGGGATAGCGCTCAAAAATTCGAGCGTAGCGCTCTTTTTTGCCAACGTTTTCGTGGATTCAAGCCCTGGGAGGAAGACTCATCAAGTGTAGCATTCACAATTTGAACGTAGCGTTCAAAGAGTGAACGCTAAGCTAAGCTAGGGAGGCAATTGCAAACAAGGCTAAGTGAACGCAACGTTCACAAAACTAAACGGAGCACTCCCCTGGGAGCTGACCCATGCCTCCAACCCAACTTGAACCAAAGCCAACCGGACCCATCTCTCTTCAAATCCAAAAACCAAAAGGCCCACTCCAAACTTTGAAGACCAAAATAGAAAGTGTATAAATAGGATTAAGCTTGATTTGTAAAAGGACCTTTAGCTCATTTTAGTTTTCTCACTTTTAATTTTCATTTGTTCTGAAATTGGGATTTGGGAATTGGATGTAGTTTTCTTTCTGCATTTTTATTTCTTCTGCAATTTCTATTGTCTGTTCTTGAATTTTGAATTGAGATTGAAGAGCTCCATTGATTCCTGATCTGAGAATCATCCTTCACTTTTCTTCTCAATTGTTCTAAGAATTGGATCTAAATTTTCTCTTCTGTTTTCAACTTCATTTTCTTCTGCAATTTCTTTTCTGCTTGATCAAGGGAGTAATTGAGATCTAGATATGCTTTTTGATCTAATTGCTCTCCTTCGATCTTCAATTTCTCTTTTAGAATTTCATAATTGATTTAAGTTTTCTTGCTGTTTTGTTTCTTGAAGCAATCTTCCATTTCTGTTCTTGCTACTGAGATCCAGATCTGAATTCCTGCATCTCAAAGCTCTCTGATTTACTTTAACTTTCATTTTTTAGTTAAATTTTGAGTCCCAATACCTAAATCCTTTTACTCTTCAAGCAATTTACATTTCTTAGCAATTTAGATTCAGCAATTTATATTTCTTGCACTTTAAGTTTCTGCAATTTACTTTTCTTACAATCTAAGTTTCAGCTCTTTTACTTTCTTGCACTTTAAGTTACTGCAATTTACCTCTTCTGCACTTTACTTTTCTGCTCAATTTACCTTCTGCACTTTTACTTTCTTGCAATTTAGCTTCTGTTAATCAAAATCACTCAAATCATCAAATATTCGCTTAACTAAATTCATCACCTAACTAAAATTGCTCAATCCATCAATCCCTGTGGGATCGACCTCACTCTTGTGAGTTATTACTACTTAATGCGACTCGGTACACTTACCGGTGAGTTTTGTGTGGAATCGTTTTTCCTTCCATCAAGCATTAATTAGGTCATATTCAAAATTGGCAATAATTAAGCACAACATAAAATAAGCAAGAGAAGAAGCACCAATAACTAATTCGATAATGCTAAGAGAAAAAAAAAACAACAATAAATATTAAATAAAGTAAATTTTGTCTATTTTTGGTTAAATTTTTCTTTTGTTACCAAATATATTCGTAACTAATTATTATTGTAAAATAATTTATTTTAAAATGGTTATATTTTTAAATGTCTCTTTACATAAGAATCTCATTTTATACTTGAATTATTTTTTTTAGGAGTAATAAAAATTAACATTTAGACTTTTTAATCATAAAAATTATGATACTAATATCATAAAAATATCTATCCAAAAACTTTAACAAAAAATATACATAAATAATTAGATACTTACCGAAAATAAGTGGCAAAGGTCTTGCCTGGGTGGCTGTAAGAGTAGTATGAAGAACACGGAGAGAAATAATAAGAAAGGTAGAACAGATTTTCATGTTGTATATGTATATTTGTGGTTTAATTTCTATGGAACTAATTAGGCACTCACTCACTGATCATTTTGGTGTATAAGCTAGCTATTTATAAAGCTCAGAAATTAATTAAATAATGATACATGCATGAACATACGTCTATAATAATAACAATAATAATAATAATAATAATAATAAAGAAAATGCCAAAGTAATGATACACACTACAAGATTTTTATTTATTTTTTGGGATTTTTTTTATGGAGGTTTTTTAAAACCTTCTCAACATTTTTTATTTGTGGCATAATACAAAACTCCCATTAATTATTGCTAGTTAAATTTAAAAATCTCAAGTCCAATGATCCAAACAAATGTTTATACTCTAAATTATTATAATTAAATCTAAATAAATTTCACTTTAAACAAAAACTTGTCCAAAGAAATTTAGAATTGAAAAAAAAAGTAAGATCTGAAACTCTAGATCTACTTGCCGCCACCATATTCATCCCTTCGCCATTATCACCAACAAGCTCGTTGTAGTGTTCGAGATCGGAGGCAGAATAAGCTCGCCACTGTCGCCATTCATGTCCTCGTTGTTGTCACCATCAAGCTTCTATGTCAATGTCGTTGCTCGCCGTCTTCCTCTGATCATTCTGCCGTTGCTCGTCGTCGTGTCATTCTTTTCTCACTATCGCTCCTATGCTCACTCCTTTGTCGCAGATCATCACATCGCTGTCCAGATCTCTCGTTGCTCATCACCGTGTCGTTCTTTTCTCACTGTTGCCTCCTCTGGTCTTGCCACCTCCTCTGCTCATCACTCCTTTGTCACAGATCATCACATCAATGACCAGATCAGTCGTTGCTTGTCATTGGGTCATTCTTTTCTCACTGCCGCCTCCTCTGGTAACTTCTTCTCCAACAACAACAATAGTCCTCCGGTGAAGCTGACAGGTATATAATTTTTTATTTTGTGCTATTTTCGTTGTTCTTCACTTTTATCGCTGTTTATTTTTGTCTAGTAGCCAAACTTGAGAAATTGAATCTTTATACTATGTTTGATTCTACGATGACTTGCATTGATTGGTAGTGGTAAGTGATATCTTCGTGCTTAAGCTAATTCAGCAGCCCTTCTCATTAGGAAAACTTTTTTATTGATTTATTCATTTACGTATATAGAGGACATGGTTATGTTGTTTCTAACAGTAAATTAAATTATAATTTTTGTTGAGTAAAGTATTGAATCTTATTTGAAGAGAAATTGGCATATAATACACGGAGTGGGGAATTTAGTATGCAATTCTTTGTAGTTAATTTTGGTCAAGTGAGAAAAATAGGATTAGTCTTTGAATTCAGTATAATTTGTTTGAGATATGGTGAACCATGAGTAGAACATGTTTGTGAATTTGCCTCAGTAAATATAGGTATACTGTTATGACTATTATATGATTATGAAGTGAGCATGTAATAGTTACTCACCAATTTTGAATGAGAATTCAGATTACTTATTAGCTTGATATAATATATCATTTTATATTGGTAGATACCAAATTATATGAAATCATTCAAAATTCTTTGTTGGCTTTAATTGCTCACTATTTTCATTCATGCCAGGGAAAGTCAAAATTCAATTTGGATGAGATTTTGTGAATATTTAGATTATTGATTACTTGCAATCATGATAAAAATTATTTTAAATATCAGAGTCAAAATTATATCATCTGGTTGATTTATATAGATTGTTGCAAGGTAATAGCTTACAATAGATTTTGGCAGGATATGGAGAAAGTATGATCCAATTTATATTGAAGATAAACCTCTTAGGGTAATTCAATTGCCGCCTTTCTCACCCTCATCGGCAACACAATCGCACAGATTAGAGACCATGGGAGCAAAGCAAAAGCTGTTGATATTTGATAAGCACAACAATGACTCTTAGGTTAGTAAGTAGAACTATTTTCTTTCATTTTATTTTTTCAACTCTTGTTTTCTCTATTTTATCGTATAAGTTTATCACAACATCTTTGCTCATGTCAGGGTTAACGCACTGTCTAACTAACCTTGTTGCAAAATGACAACAGAATTCTTGTAACTAATTTTTTACCTTATTTTCACCATTTTCTTTTCATATGCATGGCTTCTTCTCGCTGAAGAGGTTTAAAGGCGAAATTGACATCCCCGGTTATTCTAAATATTGAAGATCCTGACCGGGTAATAAAAAAATCCTTAATTTGATTTTTTTATTAAGTATTGTATATAAGCTTAAGAAGTTTTGTTACATTTGTTGCATAAAATATGATATCAATTAATCTATTATTTTATTATTTTTATAAGGAAACTTCTTAACTACGCCATGATGTAAAAAATTCTTGACCGTATCATTTACTATATTTTGTTCTTCTTTTTCCATTTTATATTTTATCAGAATTAATGGTTAAAATATTTTATAAAATATTACTACACAGAATAAAAAAATGTCTTATTATGAGTACACTCATCACGCAACGGACTTGGAGTTTCAGGTGATCCTTCAACACGGTATCGTTTCCATCACTTTGGCGAAGCCTGGGGGCTATATTCTTTGAATATCATATAATGAAATTGACATCATTACTTTGTTATCCTTTATGAACTTATCAAATATAAACTGTGACAGGACATTATTGTAGACCTTATTAAGGCTGGTGGTTGTCACAAACTTTAGGATAGAAGTTTCAAAGCTCAAGTATACCGTTCTTTTCTTTACTCCGTAGTATCATATATTGACTTGTGTTTAATTTACTGGTATTTATCTTTGATGATAATAAAATTGTTTATGTTCATAAGTAGAACTTCTATAGTTCTATCTCTCTATAATTTATAAGTTTAACTAATTTTTGTTTGACTTGCAGCCAACTAGAGAGTGTGTAACAAAAATCATAACAGGATTTGAGGAAAAGATTTAGGGCAAGTGAGTTTTCTTGCAAATTATTGATTCCTGCTGTGATGGGTGTTTTATTGAATATGATTCTTATATTGTTCCTTTTTCTTTGGTAGGTATTGAAACACTTGTTATATCTTATGGGCTTTGCCAAAAAGGGTGTTCAACAGCGTGTTGCTCTTGCTCTTGCTCATTTATGTCCTATTGATGATTGTAGAACTATCTTCATTGACAACAATGGTACAATAAGCTTTTATCTGATCATTTTAATAATTTTTTCACCTAGTAGTGCTTTGAAGTATTTCAAATTAACTTGCTGCTATATCTTGCATGATTAGAATTGCTGTTGGAGTTTCTTGGATCTACAAAGTACAAACCTTAAACTAATTGATCTACAGGAAAAAGATTCTATGCTCATCGAGTTTGTTTAGTCAAGTCAGATGTATTTCGAGCAAGGTTTTATGGTGGTTACAGGGTAGGCTCCCATATTCAAATATAAATTTAATGTTGATAGCTGTTCCAATCTAGTGTCAATATTCTTCATAACATCTTAAGATTTACAATGTAGGAAATGGAAGCCAAAGATATAGTGGTTCCAGACATCAAATGGGATGTATTTGAATTGATGAAGAGGTGAAATTTCTACTATACATATATGATGCAATTTTATTCTACAATGATGTGCTGCTATGTTTAGCAGATGCTAACATTCTCAAACACTAAATTGATATTTTTATTGATGCTTCTGAGTAGTTTTTAATTTAAAATAGACAAAAAAAATCGAAAATAGTTAATGATATTGTATAGATGTGTTGAATGCTGCAATTTGAGATTTGATTCTGTTTTTTGTTGAAGGATAATTGGTGTACGAAATTGTGATCATCAACAATGGCGCCAACAACTTGGAGCTCTCAAACGTGAATCACACTTTGTCACAATTCTACACAACTAACCAACAAGTGCACTGGGTCGTCCAAGTAATAAACCTTACGTGAGTAAGGGTCGATCCCACGGAGATTGTCGGCTTGAAGCAAGCTATGGTCACCTTGTAAATCTCAGTCAGGCGGATTTAAATGGTTATAGAGTTATAATAATTAAAAGGTAAATAAAACGTAAAATAAAGATAGAGATACTTATGTAATTCATTGGTGAGAATTTCAGATAAGCGTATAGAGATGCTTTTGTTCCTCCTGAACCTCTGCTTTCCTGCTGTCTTCATCCAATCATTCCTACTCCTTTCCATGGCAAGCTGTATGTTGGGCATCACCGTTGTCAATGGCTACATCCCGTCCTCTCTGTGAAAATGGTCCAATGCGCTATCACTGCATGGCTAATCATCTGTCGGTTCTCGATCATACTGGAATAGGATTTACTATCCTTTTGCGTCTGTCACTACGCCCAGCACTCGCGAGTTTGAAGCTCGTCACAGCCATCCCTTCCCAGATCCTACTCGGAATACCACAGACAAGGTTTAGACTTTTCGGATCTCGGGAATGGCCATCCATGGGTTCTAACTTATGCCACGAAGATTCTAATATCTCGGACTCAGTCCCCTGTATTAGATATCTAAAAGATATTCATTCTATCTCATCTTCATGTAGAACGAAAGTGGTTGTCAGGCACGCGTTCATAGGTGAGAATGGTGATGAGCGTCACATAATCATCACATTCATCATGTTCTTGGGTGCGAATGAATATCTTAGAATAGGAATAAGCTTGAATTGAATAGAAAAACAATAGTACTTTGACTTAATTCATGAGGAACAGCAGAGCTCCACACCTTAATCTATGGTGTGTAGAAACTCTATCGTTGAAAATACATAAGAACAAGGTCCAGGCATGGCCGAGAGGCCAGCCCCCTAAACATGATCAAAGGATCAAAAGATAATCCAAAGATAATCCCAAGATGTAAATACAATAGTAAAAAGTCCTACTTATACTAAACTAGTTACTAGGGTTTACAGAAATGAGTAATTGATGCAGAAATCCACTTCTGGGGCCCACTTGGTGTGTGCATGGGCTGAGCATTGAGCTTTACACGTGTAGAGGCTTCTTTTGGAGTTGAACGCTAGTTTGTAACCTGTTTCTGGCGTTTAACTCCACTTTGCAACCTATTTCTGGCGTTTAACTCCAGAATGCAGCATGGAACTGGCGTTGAACGCCAATTTGCGTCATCTAAACTCGGGCAAAGTATGGACTATTATATATTTCTGGAAAGCCCTAGATGTTTACTTTCCAACGCAATTTAGAGCACGCTATTTGGAGTTCTGTAGCTCCATAAAATCCACTTTGAGTGCAGGGAGGTCAGAATCCAACAGCATCTGCAGTCCTTCTTCAACCTCTGAATCTGATTTTTGCTCAAGTCCCTCAATTTCAGCCAGAAATTACCTGAAATCATTTAAAAACACACAAACTCATAGTAAAGTCCAGAAATGTGAATTTTATTTAAAAACTAATAAAAATATACTAAAAACTAGCTAAATCATACTAAAAACTATGTAAAAACAATGCCAAAAAGCGTATAAATTATCCGCTCATCACAACACCAAACTTAATTTGTTGCTTGTCCCCAAGCAAGTGAAAATCAAATAGGATAAAAATAAGAGAATATACTATAAATTCCAAAATATCAATGAAACTTAGCTCCAATCAGATGAGCGGGACTTGTAGCTTTTTGCCTCTTGAATAGTTTTGGCATCTCACTTTATCCATTGAAGTTCAGAATGATTGGCATCTATAGGAACTTAGAATTTAGATAGTGTTATTGATTCTCCTAGTTCAGTATGTTGATTCTTGAACACAGCTACTTTATGAGTCTTGGCCGTGGCCCTAAGCACTTTATTTTCCAGTATTACCACCGGATACATAAATGCCACAGACACATAACTGGGTGAACCTTTTCAGATTGTGACTCAGCTTTGCTAAAGTCCCCAATTAGAGGTGTCCAGGGTTCTTAAGCACACTCTTCTTTTTTGCTTTGGACCTTGACTTTAACCGCTCAGTCTCAAGTTTTCACTTGACACCTTCACGCCACAAGCACATGGTTAGGGACAGCTTGGTTTAGCCGCTAAGGCCAGGATTTTATTCCTTTAGGCCCTCCTATCCACTGATGCTCAAAGCCTTGGATCCTTTCTGTTACCCTTGCCTTTTGGTTTTAAGGGCTATTGGCTTTTTGCTCTTGCCTTTTGGTTTAAAGAGCTTTTGGCTTTTTCTGCTTGCTTTTTCTTTTTCCTTCTCTTTTTTTTTCGCCATTTTTCTTCTCTCTTTTTTTTCGCAAGCTTTTGTATTCACTGCTTTTTCTTACTTCAAGAATCATTTTTATGATTGTTCAGATCATCAAATAACATTTCTCCTTTTTCCTTATTCTTCAAGAGCCAACATATTTAACATTCATAAACCACAATATCAAAAGACATATGCACTATTCAAGCATTCATTCAGAAAACAAAAAGTATTGTCACCACATCAAAATAATTAAACTAGTTTCAAGGATGAATTCGAAACCCTGTACTTCTTGTTCTTTTGTTTTTAGAATATTTTTCATTTAAGAGAGGTGATGGATTTATAGGACATTCATAACTTTAAGGCATAGACACTTAGACACTAATGATCATATAGTAAAGACACAAACATAAATAAACATGAAGCATAATAAACGAAAAATAGGAAATTAAGAACAAGGAGATTAAAGAACGGGTCCACCTTAGTGAGGGTGGCGTCTTCCTCTTCTTGAAGAACCAATGGTGCTCTTGAGCTCCTCTATGTCTCTTCCTTGTCTTTGTTGCTCCTCCCTCATAGCTCTTTGATCTTTTCTAATTTCATGGAGGACGATGGAATGCTCTTGGTGCTCTATCCTTAGTTGTCCCATGTTGGAGCTTAATTCTCCCAGGAAAGTGTTGATTTGCTCCCAATAGTTTTGTGGAAAAAAGTGCATCCCTTGAGGCATCTCAGGGATTTCATGGTGAGAAATTTCCTCATGCTCATGTTGAGGTCCATGATCTCTTGTTTGCTCCATCCTTTTCTTAGTGATGAGCTTTTGAGATGAATCTCTCCATCTCCCATGACTCAGAGGTGGAAGCTTTTGCCTTCCCTTTCCTCTTTCTAGAGGTTTCTCTGGCCTTAGGTGTCATAAATGGTTATGGAAAAATAAAAAGCAACGCTTTTACCACACCAAACTTAGAAGGTTTGCTCGTCCCCGAGCAAAAGAAGAAAGAAAGTAGTAGAAGAAGAAGAAAATGGAGGAGATGGAGGGAGAATGTGTATTCGGCCAAGGGGGTTTTAAGTGGTTATGATATGTGAGAAGGAAGGAGGGATGGGTTGAATTTGAGTGGGTGGGTATAGGTGGGTTGTATGATGGTTTTGGAGGAGTAATGGAGGTGATTGGTGGAAGTTATTTGGGGAAGAGAGTTATGGAAATGTGTGAAGAGGAGAGAAGAAGTGGTGGGGATCCTGTGGGGTCCACAGATCCTGTGGGGTCAAGGACTTAACATCCCTGCTCCAATTAGGTGTGTAAAACGCCCTTGCTGTGTAATCCTGGCATTTAACGCCAGACTGCTGCTTGTTTCTGGCGTTAAACGCCCAAATGTAGCTTGTTTCTGGCATTAAACGCCAGACAGATGCTTGTTTCTGGCGTTTAAACACCAGAATGCTCCTCCTCTAGGGTGTGCTATTTTTAATGCTATTTTTCATTTTGTTTTTGATTTTTCAGTAGTTTTTGTGACTCCACATGATCATCAACCTAATAAAACACGAAATAACAAAAAGAAAATAAAATAGATATGATTAAATAACATTGGGTTGCCTCCCAACAAGCGCTTCTTTAATGTCAATAGCTTGACAGTGAGCTCTCATGGAGCCTCATAGATTATCAGAGTATTGTTGGAACCTCCCAACACCAAACTTAGAGTTTGAATGTGGGGGTTCAACACCAAACTTAGAGTTTGGTTGTGGCCTCCCAACACCAAACTTAGAGTTTGACTGTGGGGGCTTTGGTTGACTCTGCAGTGAGAGAAGCTTTTCATGCTTCCTCTCCATGGTTACAGAAGGAGATCCTTGAGTTTTAAACACAAGGTTGTCCTCATTCAGTTGAAGGACCAACTCTCCTCTGTCCACATCAATCACAGCTCTTGCTGTGGCTAGGAAGGGTCTTCCAAGGATGATAGAGTCATTCTCATCCTTCCCAGTGTCTAGAATTATGAAATCAGCAGGGATGTAAAGGCCTTCAACCTTTACTAGCACATCCTCTACTAGTCCATAAGCCTGTTTTCTTGAGTTGTCTGCCATCTCTAATGAGATTCTGGCAGCTTGCACCTCAAAGATCCCAAGTTTCTCCATTATAGAGAGTGGCATTAAGTTTATGCCTGACCCCAGGTTACACAGAGCCTTCTCAAAGGTCATGGTGCCTATGTTACAGGGAATTAGGAATTTACCAGGATCCTATTTCTTTTGAGGTAATTTCTGCCTATCCAATGCATTCAGTTCATTGGTGAGCAAGAGAGGTTCATCTTCCCAAGTCTTATTACCAAATAATTTGGCATTCAGCTTCATGGTTGCACCAAGGTACTTAGCAACTTGCTCTTCAGTAACGTCTTCATTCTCTTCAGAAGAAGAATACTCATCAGAGCTCATGAAGGGCAGAAGGAGGTTCAATGGAATCTCTGTGATCTCTAGATGAGCCTCAGATTCCTTTGGTTCCTCAAAGAGAAACTCCTTATTGGTCACTGAACGTCCCAGGAGGTCTTCCTCACTAGGAATCACGTCCTCCTCCTCCCTTGTAGGTTCAGCCATGATGGTCAAATCAATGGCCTTGCACTCTCTCTTTGGATTTTCTTCTGTATTGCTTGGGAGAGTACTAGAAGGAGTTTCAGTGACTCTTTTACTCAGCTGGCCCACTTGTGCCTCCAAATTTCTAATGGAGGACCTTGTTTCATTCATGAAACTTAAAGTGGCCTTAGATAGATCAGAGACTATATTTGCCAAGCTAGATGGATTCTGCTCAGAATTCTCTGTCTGTTGCTGAGTGGATGATGGAAAAGGCTTGCTATTGCTAAACCTGTTTCTTCCACCATTATTAAAGCCTTGTTGAGGCTTTTGTTGATCCTTCCATGAGAAATTTGGATGATTTCTCCATGAGGGATTATAGGTGTTTCCATAGGGTTCACCCATGTAATTCACCTATGCTATTGCAGGGTTCTCAGGATCATAAGCTTCTTCTTTAGAAGATGCCTCTTTAGTACTGTTGGATGATTCCTTCAATCCATTCAGACTCTGAGAGATCATATTGACTTGCTGAGTCAATATTTTATTCTGAGCCAATATGGCATTCAGAGTATCAATTTCAAGAACTCCATTCTTTTGAGGCGTCCCATTACTTACAGGATTCTTCTCAGAAGTGTACATGAACTGGTTATTAGCAACCGTGTCAATGAGTTCCTGAGCTTCTGCAGGCATTTTCTTTAGGTGAATGGATCCACCTACAGAATGGTCCAATGACATCTTTGATAACTCAGATAGACCATCATAGAATATATCCAGGATGGTCCATTCTGAAAGCATATCAAAAGGACACTTTTTGGTCAGTTGCTTATATCTCTCCCAAGCTTCATAGAGGGATTCACCTTCTTTTTGTCTGAAGGTTTGAACATCCACTCTAAGATTACTAAGATTTTGAGGAGGAAAGAACTTGGCTAAGAAAGCTGTGACCAGCTTATCCCAAGAGTTCAGGCTGTCTTTAGGTTGAGAGTCCAACCATATTCTAGCTCTGTCTCTTACAGCAAACGGGAAAAGCATAAGCTTGTAGACCTCGGAATCAACCCCATTGGTCTTAACAGTATCATAGATCTGCAAGAATTCAGTTAAGAACTGAAAAGGATCTTCTGATGGAAGTCCATGAAACTTGCAATTCTGTTGCATCAGAGAAACTAATTGAGGCTTTAGCTCAAAATTGTTTGCTCCAATGGCAGGGATTGAGATGCTTCTTCCATGTAAGTTGGAACTTGGTGCAGTAAAGTCACCAAGCATCTTCCTTGCATTGTTATTATTTTCGGCCATGTCTCCTTCTTTTTCGAAAATTTCTGTCAGATTTTCTCCAGAGAGTTGTGCTTTGGCTTCCCTTAGCTTCTTCTTCAGAGTCCTTTCAGGTTCAGGATCAGCCTCAACAAGAATGTTCTTATCCTTGTTCCTGCTCATATAAAAAAGAAGAAAACAGAAAAGAAAATATAGAATCCTCTATGTCACAGTATAGAGATTCCTTTATGTGAGTAGAAGATAAGAATAGAAGAAGGAAAAGATAAGAATCCAAACATAGGAGAGAGGAGTGGGTTCAAATTCTTAGATGAAGAGGAGTGTCAGTAAATAAATAAATAATTAGAAGGAGATGAGGGAGAAGAATTTTCGAAAATCATTGAAAAGAAAAGAAAAATATTTTTGTTTTTAAATTAAATTTAAAGTGAATTCGAAAATACAAAAAAGAAAAATGAAATTAAATTAAAGTAAAAATTAAAACAATTAGTTAAAAAAAAGAGAATTTTGAAAAAGAGGGAAGGGATTTTCAAAAATTAGAAAGGGAGAGTTAGTTAGGTAGTTTTGAAAAAGATATGAATCAAACAAAAAGATAAGATTAATTGAAAAAGATTTGAAAATCAATTTTGAAAAGATAAGAAGTTAGAAAATAAGTTAGAAAAGATTTTTAAATTAATTTTGAAAAAGATGTGATTGAAACTTATTTTGAAAAAGATTTGAAAAAGAAATTTAAAAATATTTAATTTTGAAAATTAAAGTTGATTACTTGACTAACAAGAAACAAAAAGATAGGATTTTAAATTTAAAGATTGAACCTTTCTTACTAGGCAAGTAACAAACTTAAAATTTTTGAATCAATCACATTAATTGTTAGCATAAATTTTGAAAATATGAAATAAAAATAAGAAAAAGATTTTTGAAAATCAATTTGAAATTTTCGAAAATTATGAAAGAAAAATAAAAAAGATTTGATTTTTAAAAAAGATTTGAAAAAGATAGAATTTTTTAAATTGAAAATTTGATTTGACTCATAAGAAACAAATAGATTTTAAAATTTTTTGAAAAAGTCAACTCAAATCCTCGAATTTTATGAGTGAAAAAGGGAAAGATATTTTTTTGATTTTTTGAATTTTTAATGAAGAAAGAGAAAAATATCAAAAAGACTCAATGCATGAAAATTTTGGATCAAAACAAATGATACATGCAAGAACACTATGAATGTCAAGATGAACACCAAGAACACTTTGAAGATCAAGATGAATCATCAAGACTTATTTTTGAAAATTTTTAAGAAAAGAAAAACATGCAAGACACCAAACTTAGAAATTTTTAATGTAACGACACTAACAAATTGAAAATGCATATGAAAAACAAGAAAAAAACACAAAAGAAGAAATTTTAAAGATCAAACAAGAAGACTTACCAAGAACAACTTGAAGATCATGAAGAATGCAATGCATGGATTTTCGAAAATTTTAATGAAATTAAAAAGATGCAATTGATACCAAACTTATAATCTGACACAAGACTCAAACAAGAAACAAAAAATTATTTTTTGTTTTATGATTTTGTTAATTTTTTTGGTTTTTTTGAAAATTATTTTGGGAAAAACGAAAAAGAAATTTTTTTTATTTTTCGAAAATAAGAAATAAAACAGCTTAAAAATAAAATAAAATTACCTAATCTGAGCAACAAGATGAACCGTCAGTTGTCCAAACTCGAACAATCCCCGGCAACGGCGCCAAAAACTTGGTGCACGAAATTGTGATCATCAACAATGGCGCCAACAACTTGGAGCTCTCAAATGTGAATCACACTTTGTCACAATTCCGCACAACTAACCAGCAAGTGCACTGGGTCGTCGAAGTAATAAACCTTACGTGAGTAAGAGTCGATCCCACGGAGATTGTCGGCTTGAAGCAAGCTATGGTCATCTTGTAAATCTCAGTCAGGCGGATTCAAATGGTTATAGAGTTATAATAATTAAAAGGTAAATGAAACGTAAAATAAAGATAGAGATACTTATCTAATTCATTGGTGAGAATTTCAGATAAGCATATAGAGATGCTTTTGTTCCTCCTGAACCTCTGCTTTCCTGCTGTCTTCATCCAATCATTCCTACTCCTTTCCGTGGCAAGCTGTATGTTGGGCATCACCGTTGTCAATGGCTACATCCCGTCCTCTCTATGAAAATGGTCCAATGCGCTGTCACTGCATGGCTAATCATCTGTCGGTTCTCGATCATACTGGAATAGGATTTACTATCCTTTTGCGTCTGTCACTACGCCCAGCACTCGTGAGTTTGAAGCTCGTCACAGCCATCCCTTCTCAGATCCTACTCGGAATACTACAGACAAGGTTTAGACTTTCCGGATATCGGGAATGGCCGTCCATGGGTTGTAACTTATACCACGAAGATTCTAATATCTCGGACTCGGTCCCCTGTATTAGATATCTAAGAGATATTCATTCTATCTCATCTTCATGTAGAACGAAAGTGGTTGTCAGGCACGCGTTCATAGGTGAGAATAGTGATGAGCGTTACATAATCAGCACATTCATCATCTTCTTGGGTGCGAATGAATATCTTAGAATAGGAATAAGCTTGAATTGAATAGAAAAACAATAGTACTTTGCATTAATTCATGAGGAACAGCAGAGCTCCACACCTTAATCTATGGTGTGTAGAAACTCTACCGTTGAAAATACATAAGAATAAGGTCCAGGCATGGCCGAGAGGCCAGCCCCATAAACATGATCAAAGGATCAAAAGATAATCTAAAGATAATTCCAAGATGTAAATACAATAGTAAAAAGTCCTATTTATACTAAACTAGTTACTAGGATTTACAGAAATGAGTAATTGATGCAGAAATCCACTTCTGGGGCCCACTTGGTGTGTGCATGAGCTGAGCATTGAGCTTTACATGTGTAGAGGCTTCTTTTGGAGTTGAATGCCAGTTTGTAACCTGTTTCTGGCGTTTAACTCCACTTTGCAACCTGTTTCTGGCGTTTAACTCCAGAATGCAGCATGGAACTGGCGTTGAACGCCAGTTTGCGTCGTTTAAACTCGGGCAAAGTATGGACTATTATATATTGCTGGAAATAGCTGGATGTCTGCTTTTCAACGCAATTGAGAGAGCACCATTTGGAGTTCTGTAGCTCCAGAAAATCCACTTTGAGTGCAGGGAGGTCAGAATCCAACAGCATCTGCAGTCCTTCTTCAACCTCTGAATCTGATTTTTGCTCAAGTCCCTCAATTTCAGCCAGAAATTTCCTAAAATCATAGAAAAATACACAAACTCATAGTAAAGTCCAGAAATGTGAATTTTATTTAAAAAGTAATAAAAATATACTAAAAACTAGCTAAATCATACTAAAAACTATGTAAAAACAATGTCAAAAAGCGTATAAATTATCCGCTCATCAATAATGTTACCTTATTAGTTAGTAAACCTGATTTATGGAAGATTATCATATAGCTATGATCCTAGGATAATGTTACCTTAACTAGTGTAATATTATCTTGCTTCTGGTTGAACTGATTTTGATATGAACCTCTTTTTTGGCAGTGCTCAGAATTAGGAATAGTAGTCTGGTAGTGGTTTGATATTGTTCAGTTTGTGGCTTTTTTTTTTAAATTTCGATATTAACTTTGTGGGGGGTTTTAAATTGCCACAAAAATGAAAAAAAAACTATCAGAATCCATTAACTTAAAACCCCCACAAAATAGCAAAAGAACCGCCACTAAATAACGTTATGGTGGTTTTATAAAACGGCCACAAATAAGCTCGTGGCACCTCCAATTTTGGAGGTTTTAGAAACTTCCACAATTCATTTTGTGGGGGTTTCAAACCGCCATAAAATGAAAAAAAGCCACAAAATGGCAAGAATCTTGTAGTGTGAGTCTCATCCTTTTCAATTCTTCATCTATAGCTCTTTCTATGTCACAACACACCCAAAGATTAAAGCTTTTATCCCAATTTGTTTTCCAATCATTCACTCGGAGGAAGGAGAAAAATCGAAAGAGGAAAGGGAAGGAAGAGGCGAAGGTGCGAAAAGCCACTGCCGCCATTGTCACCGTTGCGGGTTGACAAAGAATTGAGGAAGAGGTGTTGAATCCGAGGAGGGAGAAAGAGAGAGAGAGAGAGAGAGAGAGAGAGAGAGAGAGAGAGAGAGAGAGAGAGAGAGAGAGAGAGAGAGAGAAAGAGATGGAAATAGAATGCAAAATAGGGCTGAAGATCACGGGGAGATGGCAATGATAGAGGTCCTTCTGCAGTGATTTTCGTCGCAGCTGAAGAAGGCCACCATCGAGTTGCTCTCCTCCCTACGTCACTGCTACTGCAACCATGTTCTCCATGCTCTGCCATGACTCTACGTGCTAAAGATCGTGAGGAGATGGCAATGACAGAGGTGCTCCTGCAGTGGTTTCTGTCGCGACTGAAGGAGGCCGCCACCGAGCTGCTCCCCTCCCTATGTCATTTCTGTTGCAACCACCTTCTCCATGCTCCGCCATGACTCTGCCTTTGTTGTGAAAGAGAACAAGAAGAGTCGTCGGGTCTAGCAATAGCAGCGTCTCTCAAGAAAATAACCTTCTCCGACGATAGCAGTGCGAAGCATGGACCTTGCTGCCTCTGCTTTTCTCTGTATCTTGGTCGTCTCTTTATCCCCAAATTTGATGAATGTTTTCATTCTTTTTGTTTCCAAAAAATCTGAATCTTTTGTGATTGTTGTTGAATTTGAAAATTTTGATGTTATTGAATTTAAAAATAAAAATTATGAGGTGTTGATGGTGGCAATAGTGACTTTGAAAATAGAAGGCAGTGGTAATGAATGCAGGGTGAGCACTAGTGTAGTGGTGGGAGATAGAGTTTGCTTCTCGGTAAAGCAGATTGGAGTGGGAGGGCATCGGAGGCCTTGGGAGGTGGAGGAAAAGGTGTAGTGGTGGTGATTGTGGGTCTCTTGGCTGCTGTGGTAGCGTTGGAAGAGGCCGGCGGCGGAAGTCCATTGTGAAGATGGGTGGGAATAAGAAAAATGGGAAATGGGGAACATAAAAAAAGGAAATGGGAAGAGAGAGGAGGATGATGGTAGTAGTGGTGATGATAAGGGTAATTTAGAGTTTTTAAGTGATTTTTTAGTGTTTGGATAATTTTGTTGAGCAGAACCCATGTTTTATGGGTATAAATGATAATTTTCTTTTTCTATAGGTAGATATGTCAGCGTCTTCAACTTTTATAGGTAGAAATAGTAATTTACTTATAAAGGTATGTGAGAAGCAAAGAAAGAAATGAGAAATGTAAAAAAGATGTTCATTTTGTTAATTATTGCTCTACATGTGTCTATATTTATCTATAATTTTGGTACCTATTTATATAATGTAGAACACTATTTTAATAATTTAATTTGTTTTAAAGTCAGATCAAGTCATTAAACACATTTGGTTTAATTTATTATGGCATTACAATAAAAGCATATAGATTAAAATTATTATGTCTAGAAGTATTTTTTATTGTCATTTTGTTAAGAGTAGTACATGTTTTGATCTTTAGCATTTTATGTTATATATCAATTTAAAACTAGCTATTAAGTTGAAACTTAAAAGTCTAGCTATTAAGTATTATTCTGACAAATTGGGATTAACCTATAAAAATATGACAAGATTAAATCTTATTCCTATTTAATGGGTGGTTAAAACATTTTCAATCATGTACTACTTAACATATATTTTGAATTATATTTTTTACTACAAAAAAAGTATTAAAAGAATGAAAATACGAATGCGCACTCAACACATCTTCACTATTTAGTGCAATAACCACAACTTGCATTATTACATTTATATGACTGGTTTAACATAAAACATGCCATAGTAACTATATTTCTAATAATAAAATGTAATTATTGTATCCACTCAAGAATAAAATAATATAATATTATAAAATGTGTTAGTGGACATATATAAAGTTGAGTTGGGTAGTGGAGCAAGCATGAAAATAAAGCAAGTAGCAACTAAGGAAAATATGATTGATTGTTAAACGTCACTACAAGACTCTTGAAATTTTGTGGCGGTTTGAAACCCCCCACAAAATAAATTGTAGTAGTTTTTAAAACCTCCAAAATTGGAGGTGCCACGTGCTTATTTGTGGCAGTTTTATAAAACCGCCACGACGTTATTTAATGGCAGTTCTTTTACTATTTTGTGGGGGTTTTAAGTTAATGGATTCTTACAGTTTTTGTGGCGATTTAAAATCCACACAAAGTTAATATTCAAATTAAAAAAAAGAGCAACAAACTGAACAACGCCAAACCATTACTAGACTACTATTCCTAATTCTATGCACTGCCAAAAAAGAGGTTCATATCAAAATCAGGTCAACCAAAAGCAAGATAATATTACACTAGCTAAGGTAACATTATCCTAGGATCATAACTATATGATAATCTTCCAGAAATTAGTTTTACTAACTAATAAGGTAACATTATCCTTCAACAAAAACCAGAATCAAATCTCAAATTTCAGCATTCAACACATCTATACAATGTCATCATTTATTTTCCATTTTCTTTTGTCTATTTTAAATTAAAAACTGCTCAGAAAAGCACCAATAAAAAGATCAATTTAGTGTTTCAGAATATTAGCATTTGCTAAACACAGCAGCACATCATTGTCGAATAAAATTGCATCATATATAAATTGTAGAAATTGCACATCTTCATCAATTCAAATACATCCCATTTGATGTCTGGAACCACTATATCTTTGGCTTCCCTTTCCTGCATTGTAAATCCTAAGACGTTATGAAGAATACTGACATTAGATTGGAACAACTACCAGCATTAAGTTTATATTTGAATATGGGAGCCTACCTTATATAACCACCATAAAACCTTGCTTAAAATACATCTGACTTGACTAAATAAACTCAATAAGAATAGAATATTTTTCCTGTAGATCAATTAGTTTAAGGTTTGTACTTTGTAGATCCGAGAAGCTCCAACAACAATTCTAATCCTGCAAGATATAGCAACAAGTTGATTGGAAATACTTCAAAGCACTACTAGGTGAAAAAATTATTAAAATGAGCAGATAAAAGCTTATTGTACTATTGTTGTCAATGAAGATAGTTCTACAATTATCAATAGGACATAAATGAGCAAGAGCAAGAGCAATACACTGTTGAACACCCTTTTTGGCAAAGTGCATAAGATATAACAAGTGTTTTAATACCCACCAAAGAAAAAGGAACAATATAAGAATCATATTCAATAAAACACCCATCACAGGAATAAATAATTTGCAAGAGAACTCACTGGCTCTTAGATCTTCTCCTAAAATCTTGTTAAGATTTTTGTTACACACTCTCTAGTTGGCTGCAAGTCAAACAAAAATCAGTTAAACTTATAAATTGTAGAGAGATAGAACTATAGAAATTCTACTTATGAACATAAATAATTTTATTATCATCAAAGACAAATACCAATAAATTAAACACAAGTCAATATATGATACTACAAAGTAAAGGAAAGAAGGGCATACTTGAGCTTTGAAACTTCCATCCTAAAATTAGTGAAAACCACCAGCCTTAATAAATGCAATAATGTCCTGCCACACATTTTATATTTGATAAGTTCATAAAGGACAACAAAGTAATGTTGTCAATTCCATTATATGATATTCCAAGAAAATAGCTTCCAGGCTTCGCCAAAGTTATGGAAACTGTCAATTGCGTGATGAGTGTACTCATAATAAGACATTTTTTTATTCTGTGTAGTAAAGTTTTATAAAATATTTTAACCATTAATTTTGATAAAATATAAAAAGGAAAAAGAAAAGCAAAATATAGTAAATGATACTGTTAAGAATTTTTTACATCATGGCATAGTTAAGAAGGTTCCTTATAGAAATAATAAAATAATAGATTAATTGATATCATATTTTATGCAATAAAGGTAACAAAACTTCTTAAGCTCAAATACAATACTTAATAAAAAAAATCAAATTAAGGATTTTTTTTATTACCCGGTCAGGATCTTCAGTATTCAGAATAACCGGGGATGTCAATTTCACCTTTAAACCTCTTCAGCGAGTAGAAGCCATGCATATGAAAAGGAAATATTGAAAATAAGGTAAAATATTAGTTACAAGAATTTTGTCGTCATTTTACAACAAGGTTAGTTAGACAGTGCATTAGCCCTGGCATGAACAATGATATTGTAATCAACTTATATAATAAAATAGAGAAAACAAGAGTTGAAAAAATAAAATGAAAAAAATGGTTCTACTTACTAACCTAAGGGTCATTGTTGTGCTGATCAAATATCAACATCCTTTACTTTGCTCCAATGGTCTCTAATCTGTGCGTCTATGTTGCCGATGAGGGTAAGAGAGGCGGCAATTGAATCACCCTAAGAGGTTTATCCCAATATAAATTGGACCATATTTTCTCCATGTGCTGCCAAAATCTATTGTAAGCTGTTACCTTGCAACAATCTATATAAATCAACCAGATGATAGAATTTTGACTCTGATATCTAAACTAATTTTTATCATGATTGCAAGTAATCAATAATCTGAATATTCATAAAATCTAATCCAAATTGAATTTTGACTTTCCCTGGCATGAATAAAATTAGTGAGCAGTGAAAGCCAAGAAAGAATTTTGAATGATTTCATATAGTTTGGTTTCTATCAATATAAAATGATATATTATATCAAGCTAATAAGTAATCTGAATTCTCATTCAAAATTAGTGGGTAACTATTACATGCTCACTTCATAATCATATAATAGTCATAGCAGTGTATCTACATTCACTTAGGCAAATTCACAAACATGTTCTACTCATGGTTCACCATATCTCAAACAAAATATATTGAATTCAAAGACTAATCCTTTTTCCTCACTTGACCAAAATTAACTACAAAGAATTGCAAACTAAATTCCCCATTCCGTGTATTATGTGCCAATTCACTACTAGAAAATTAATTATTACAGACGGATATTTCCGATGGATTTTATCCCACTGAAATACAGACGAAATTTCAGAGGAATTTTTTGTCAGAAAATAAAAAAAATGAATTAGCATAAATTACAGACGGAAAATAGAATCCGTCGATAATTCTGTTGGTAAAATTAATTTTTTTTTGTGGAAAATAGTTACAGATGGAAAATCTATCTGTAATTAAATAGACAAAATGCTGTGTTTTATTAAATTATTACAGACAGAAAATCAGTCTGTAATTTAAAATTTTTCGTCGAAAATATTAGAATAAGGAGTTAGGTTCCCGAAACTCTGAGTGGTTCATTTCACTTCTTCACGTTTTCCTTGAATAACTCCCTGCCTTCTCTCTCCCTTGAAGATGTGATGTCTTCCGCTGTCGCCGCCGACGCTGTCGCCACCGCCGCGGCTCGCGTCAGACTAGCTCCCTCCATCGCCCTCATCGCGTTTGCTCCCTTCGTTGCCGTCGTTGTACGAGCTCTCTCCGCCGTGCTCTTGTCTTACGAGCTCCTTCCGCCACCGCTCTCGTCGCTGCTTCTTCTCTCCTCGCCGGAGGTTTGTCATCATCTCTTCTCGTCGCCGTTAGTTTAGGTAGGCCTCCGCCTCCTTCTCGTCCATATCCCTACCCCTTCCATTGTGATTCTATTCTGATTTCATTATCCTAGCCCTAGCCATGTCCCTTCCCTATTGTTGCTGCAGAGAACCGGGTTTCTAAATTCTAACGTATGAATTTTGTATATTCCTGTAATTTGTTTATTCCTGTATGTTTCCACCCCCTCGATCTCCACCTAAGATAGATCCACCAACCACACTGCAAAACCCTCAACCCAAGATTCTCGAACCTTCTCAGATCCAAGTTTGTTAATCCCACTTTCTTTGTCTCACTCACACTTTCCTTCACATTCTTAGTCGCTTCTTTTCCCTAACGAATTGCTGACCTTTCACTTACTCGCAAGCAATACGGTGCCGTATCATAGCTAACAGTGAAATTCAGTCAACAAAACCCTAATTGGTTCTTTCTTCTATTTTGTTTGAGGTTTTAGGGAAGAAGAAAGAGCAAAAAAGAATGGGTGAGGAGAATACGCTGCTATCTCTCAGGTATTGTTTCACTATTGACTCTCTTTCTGATGAAATTAGCTCATTCTCATAGTAATAGGTGCATTTCCTTAGTTTATCCTTTTGGTCTCCATGCATATGTGAAAATTTTGAATTGATTTACCAATTATATTACATTTATGGACATCATTTGTGTTTCTTTGCAGGACAATGGCCTTGATCCAATTGTAGAGTCAGAAATTCTTCTAGACGGTGATCACCCGATTGAGAGAACATTAGAAGTGGCAGAGAAGGTTTGGTCAGAAGTCTTCTTTTATTTGGCTCAAAACAATGTCATTTTTGAGGGAATTTTGCTCAAACCTAGCATGGTTACACCTGGGGCCGAGCACAAGGAAACGACTTCTCCAGAAACCATTGCCAAATATACACTTACCATGCTGAGAAGAAGAGTTCCTCCTGCAGTCCCTAGAATCATGGTACATCTATTGTTCTTTGTTTCCTCTTATCACAAATTGATACGTAGCATTATGATCATGTTGAGTGCATGTATCCTATCTTTTAGGATTTGAGATGATGCTAATTTTAATTACTTTTTACAGTTAAGATTACATTTATACTAGAATTTAGAAGTTACAATCACTATAATAAACCATAAATTATGTTCCGTTTGTATTTTCAGTTCTTGTCTGGTGGACAATCCGAAGTGGAAGCAACACTGAACCTTAATGCAATGAACCAAAGTCCCAACCCATGGCACATTTCATTTTCATATGCACGAGCTCTGCAGAACACTGTGCTCAAGACATGGCAAAGACGCCCCGAGAATGTGGAAGCGGCTCAAAAGTCTCTTGGATGAACCTGCTTCAGCTATTGTGCAACAGTTCTGCACTGGTGGGATGTCTCTTGGAGCTATTTCAAGAGAAACTCATGAAGCAATTGCAATTGCAATGAACAGATTAGGTGGAAAATCAAATTCAGGGGAAGGTGGTGAGGTAATACAATTTGAAGGTCCAAGAGAAAGTATGAGGAAATCCCTGGTTGGCTGCATTGCTTACAAGAGAAGATTCATACGCTACTACTTTTAGTGTAAATAGGGATTCAAAAAATTCTCCTTCGAGTTTTGACCATATATATTCTTTTGTTGTTACTTTTAGGGTATGTCTTCACTAGAGGAGGGTTTGTGAAACTGTCCAAAAAGCTTTCTCTACCTCTAGGTTCCACTCTTGACAGATACTGGATACCGAATAAATAATTACTTTGTTTTGTATTTTTGAAGATATAAACTTATATCTTGATTTATGTATAATGAGTCAAAATCTGTTATGCTGTTAGATATGAGGGTCTGGTTCTTTCTGTTGGGGGAAATGGAAGATCCTATGTATTAATTCTCGAGGCTGGTCCATTGGCGGATCCAAGTCAGAGCAAGTTATATTTTGCAAGAATTAGTACAAAAGTGGGATTTTGTAGGGTAACAATCATTGCCTTCTAATGAAGTTATGGTCCATTGATTCTACATTTTTTTTATTAACCTGCTTTGAATTCTAAGTCATGATAGGTAAAGTTATAGCTTTTGTTTACTATATTTATTTATGTGGCAGGTTAGAGTACCATTGCTTCTACCTTTCCCTCCTTTCTTTTTTAATTCTATTTTATTCCGGGTCTGTCTTTTTCCCATGTTAATTTTTGTTGTTTCAAAGTAGGCAATATTTTCAACCATTGCTCATTTTATATTCATTATTATTTCAGAAGTCTGTCGAAGTAAATGCTGAAATGAAACAGGATTTGAGAAGTTTTAAGCTTATATTAGAATATATAAAAGCCTTTCCTGTAAGTGTTGAACTATAGTTTACTCTTCATTATATAGCATGAACAATAATGCTGATTTGTGTGCATGTCTAATATTCAATGTATGCTAATTGTAAAGCTTGTTTATTTGTAGATTCCGATGGTAGAGCTTATTCGTATTATTTATTACTTCCTTGCTTGAGATGAATGAACAGGATAAATGATGTCCAAATTTCTTAGTCTTAGCAGTTAATGTTATCAAAGCCTCGAATTTTCTGTCTTTCGCAATATGGAACTTTTGTATGGTGCTCTCAAAAATTCATTTCTCTCTTACACACTCGCTCCCTTACTGACACGACTTCATCAATGCCATTCAAGAAAACATTACGGTATTTTGTTTTATGGTGCAATTTGCATAGAGGAGTAATTGAATCTATTTTGTTTTATGGTGCAATTTTTTAATGATATTTTGCAAGTGGTATGTCTCTATTCTGAATGTTTGTTTCTTTCCTGTTTGGCTGGAACTGATGACTGATAGGAGGGTCAAATAATAATACTTTTCAGATGCAAGCAGAGATTCAATTGCTTTCGCCACTCGTTCCTGTTCGTCAATTGAGCTTCCTCAGGTTACTGGTTCATCATGGGTACCCTTTGCTTCTTGGATCACTGGTTGGTAAGTCAACCTTTTCCCCTTCTTTGCTTTTATATGCTTTCTTTATTTTTATTTGCAAATAGTATCCATCATGTGTTGAAGTAATTAAATTCAAAGGAACTTGCTTGTTTCTTTGTTTTGCAATTTGATGACACTATAACAATATTCTATTAGAGAAGAAGATATTACATCCCAGAATTAAGATTTTCTATGTTCAATTTTCAAGTTCTACTTCTGTATCACTGCTGAATCAAAAGGCCACATCAATTTGGAGTACATTTAAGCCATTTAAACTATTCAGTAGTACAATCATAATCATATATTATCATTTTCATATTATCAATTTCAGTTATAGTCAATGAAATTTCTGCCGCTTTAATTTCCCTGTTTTCTTTATTACCCAATTTTTAACTGTAGTTTTGAAAGTCTACATGCTTTTTGTTACCATCATATTGATAAAAATTTTTAATTTGTTAACACTAGGTTGGTTATTGAATTATGATTATCTTTGGTTTTTGTGTTAACATTTTCTTTATCATTAAGTTGGAGTATGAATCTATGATAACTAATATTTTCACTTGTCCTAAACCAATGTGCCAATGAAGTGTGATTGCAACATAAACCCTTTTTTTTCACTGTTGTAGATTACTTGGGTTGAGCATTCCCAATATGATGAGAGTCTCATTCACCAACTGTATTGGCCGTTGATTGCTACTGAGGAATCTAATGGGAATAAGGATGCTATGGACCTTGAGATTCGTTCAAGAGGGAATGTGGTGGGGAAACTAGTAAGAACAAAGCACCATAAGGAAAGTATTTTTCCTTTGGTGATCAACTCTTCTGAATCAAACCTATCAGGTTCAAGAAGAATTCATGCACATATGGCTGATGGATGTTGATTCATGTCCATTTTTTGAGAAAGAATTCAGTTAGTCTTTCTGTAATATATGTAAAATTGTGTAAAATTTAGTACGATTGAACGATATACTGAGGATTATAGTTGATAATACACTTTGTTTATGTTTTGAATTGTATTTACTTGCTTGTTTATAATAATTTTCTTTTAGTTTTATAATATGATTAATTTGTTTAATTTTTGTAATATTATAAATATTCGAATACAAATTAGATAAAAATTTGTATTAAATTTATATTTATTTTGTATAAAAACAAGTTTATTTTGTAATTGGAAAAATACAAAAAATTATTTTAGCTTACTGACAGATTTACAGACGGATTTTCTGTCTGTAATCAGAGTGTGAGATGATTTTCCAAGGTTCAAATTACAGACGAAAAATCTGTCAAAAAATCCGTCTGTAATTTACAGACGAAAAATCTGTCAAAAAATTCGTCTATAATTACAGGTGGAAAATCCGTTGGAAAATTTGTCTGTAATTACCGACGGAAAATCCATCAGAAAGTTCGTCGGCTTCGGGAAATGGATGGAGAATTTACAGAGGGAAAATCCATCGGTAACTGGTAAAAATCCGTTGGTAATTTTTCGACGAAAAAAATCCGTCGGTAAATAATTTCCGACGAGGCTTTTACAGAGGGGCAAATTTCGTCGGTAACCAAAAATTCGTCTGTAATATAAACCAAATCTGTCTGTAAATCTATCTGTATTAAGTCATTTTCTAGTTGTGATTTCTCTTCAAATAAGATTCAATACTTTACTCAACAAAAATTATAATTTAATTTACTATTAGGAACAACATAACCATGTCCTCTATACTCATAAATGAATAAAAAAGTTTCCCTAATGAGAAGATCTGCCGAATTAGCTTAAGCACGAAGATATCACCTACCACTACCGGTCAATGCAAGTCATACGCAGAATCAAATATAGTATAGAGATTCAATTTCTCAAGTTTGGCTACTAGACGAAAATAAACACCGCTAAAAATAAAGAACAACGAAAATAGTACAAAATAAAAAATTATATATCTGTCAGCTTCATCGGAGGACTGTTGTTGTTGTTGTTATTGTTGTTGTTGTTGTTGTTGTTGTTGTCGGATAAGAAGTTACCAGAGGAGGCAGAATTGAGAAAAGAACGACACAATGACAAGCAACGGCAGATTTGGACATTGATGCGACAATCTGTGACAAAGGAGTAAGCAGATAGAGGAGGTGGCAAGACCAGAGGAGGCAACAGTGAGAAAAGAACGACACGATGATGAACAATGATAGATCTGGACGGTGATGCGATGATCTGCGACAAAGGAGTGAGCGTAAGAGGTGCTGGTGAGAAAAGAATGACACGATGATGAGTAATGGCAGAATGATTAGAGGAAGACGGCGAGCAACGACATTGACATAGAAGCTTGATGGCAGTAACGATGAGGACGCGAATGGCGACAGTGGCGAATTTACTCTCCTCTGATCTCGAACACTACAGCGAGCTTGATGGTGATAATGGCAAAGGGATGAATGTGGTGGCGGCGAGTAGATCTAGGATTTCAGATCTTACTTTTCTTTTTTCAATTCTAAATTTGTTTGGACAAGTTTTTGTTTAAAGTAAAATTTATTTGGGTTTAATTATAATAATTTAGAGTATAAACATTTGTTTAGACCATTGGATTTGAGAATTTTAAATTTTAACTAGCAATAATTAATAGAGTTTTATATTATGCCATAAATAAAAAAATGTTGGAGAGGTTTTAAAAAACCTTCCAAAAAGTTCGTAATAATAAATAAAAATCTTGTAGTGTCACTAAGAATAATTTGAGAATTTTATTCAATTATTTACAGTTTGGATAATTTTACTTGCAAAATTAATATTTTATGAATATAAATAGTAATTTTTTTCTTCTATAAATAAATATATCAACATTTTTAACTTTTATAGATAGAAATGGTAATTTATTCTAATTTTTTCTACTCTCGCTGAGGCAGCAAGACCCTTTCCACTAATTTGTGTTGTCGAAGATCAATGCACTTACTATTAAAGAATAAAATTAGTTATGCTTTGTTTTCATCTTGATTAGGATTGTTGTCAACTTTAATCTTTATAAAGTTATTGTTGTAAACTTTTTTTTATCTATATATAATAAATTATGGTGCTACTCTTCGAGTTCAACAAATTGTTACGTTCAAAGTGTTTGTATATTATAATAATAATAATAATAATAATGTTGTTTTTAAATTTTTATACAGTCCCTAGAAAATTTAGTTTAAATATTTGTTTTGGATTTCAATTATTCCATGCATCAATAATTTCTAGAATTAGGATCAAATAACACAAGTGTCAATTTAAGCAAACTTTATTTTGTTGAATAATCTTTTGTTTCTGTAGTTTTTTTTTTTAAAACATGGCTTAAAAACTTATGTTAGAAATCATCTCTATAAAATACTATATCAATTCAAAATTGTTTATTATATATATATATATATATATATATATATATATATATATATATATATATATATATATATATATATATATATATATATTTTATACTTGAAAATCAACTTAACACATTTGATGGGTGTTAAATTTTGATAAAAAGTGATATATATATATATATATATATATATATATATATATATATATATATATATATATATATTATTGTAATTTAATATTTAAATCGATAAAAAATATATCCTATAAAAATGATAAAATATGTAATTTTACTTGTTTTTGTCTAAAAGTTAATTTACAAATAGAGTAAAAAATAGTGTTATTCAACAATATTGGTGTATAATGTGTTATCCATATATGTGGATTTGAACATGAGAGACTTGCAAAATGCAAGTAACGTTTTGCACAAAAAAAAAAAAAAAAAGCAGTTGCAAAACGCAAGTTGCATATAGCATGGAGGGAAACCAGCTATCGAAACGTGTCCCATTCCCTGCATGCAAATAAATCCGGCCATTTGATCACCTTGGAACTGCCCAAAACACAACCTGCATTTGGCAGGTGGCAGAAACAAATCGCAAGCTGCGATTGGCATGAGCTGGGCTGCATGTCCAACACGTGTCATGAAAGATGTCTGAATGGGGTCTTTAAAACGCAAAACGTAAATGAGGTTGTTTCACTGGTGAGGATTCGTGATTTTTGTTTGCAAGGAGGGTTTTAGCGTTGTGTTTGTAGGGATGATGGTTTCAGCGTTTTGTGTTGTAAGGGAGGGATGGTTTAAGGCTTTTGGTTGCAAGGAAGAGAGGAAGAATAGCAGGAAGGAGAGGGAGTAATTTAAGTGAGTGAAGAATAAAATTAAGAGAAGAAAAATGGTTCATAATTCTATATTACCTCAAGAACATATTAAAATATCTGGATCATCTTCGATGAGTAAATATATTTTTATATTTTTATGATGAATAAATTTATTTATTTGTATTGTATTTATTTGTGTTTTAATTGTTAATTTTATTGGTTTTTTTCATCATCATCATCATCATCATCATCATCATCATCATCATCATCATCATCATCATCATCATCATCATCATCATCATCATCATCATCATCATCATCATCATTAGTGTTTTCGTTATATATGAGTAATTGTTATTATCATTAGTATATTATTAATTTTTTATAATACTATATATTTATTATAACAATAATAATTTTTTGTTATTAATGTATTAATAAAAATATTTTAAGTAGTATAAAAATATTTGATGAGTTTGGAAAACTCTAATTTAAATTAGTGATGATCAAACATTATTAATGTGATTAATTGCAAAATTATTAATTTGATTTCAATTTATATTTGTTGATTAAAATAATTTTGCTGTGCAGGTTTTGATTGGGTCGAAAAGAAAGAAAAATATAACAAGCCCAATTTTATCAAAAAATATATCCAGCCATATAAAAACTTGTTATGTGAATGGTGGCTGAATTTCTATGCTTATTGGACCAAAAAAAACCAATTTAAAAGCCCAACAAAGAGGCTGGTCCGAAATCAAAAGGAGTTGGGGCACAATATATTGCTTTATCCATTTAACAAATGAAACCCATTCCTTTAAATCATATTCCTGCATGCTCCAACAGTTATCACTTTTATTCTTTGATGGAATCCAAATTTTATTAAGTGGAGTTAATGCAGACCTTGGAATCATGAGAGAGAAATTGTAATTGATTTGATTGATTGCCTTAATGAGGCACGCTACCTAAAGCAAAGGGAAGTAAATTAATTTTAATTTATTTGTTCAAATCCATTGAATGCATTTCTTCCTACTCTCTCTTCTCTCTCTACTTGCTTCTCACTTTCGGTCACTTCCATCACAGCAACCATGGAAGTTTTTGCAAGCTATCAAGAAGAAGCTAGAAGCAAGCTAAAGACCATTGTAATGATGGCAAGAAAAAGAAAACAAAAAGTATGTTGTGGCTGAGATTTTCATCACTTATGGTAAGATTTGTTGAAGAGATCTCAGCTTCTCCATACCAAAAATGGATGAAGAAGATTTCGGTCAGAGGAAGAAGATCTCAGAGGGATGGCTCGTCTCTGCTTTTGTGTTCACTCATCACAAAAGGTAGCTAGGGTGGCTACGTGAGGAAGGAAGCAAAAGTGGAGCAGGAGGAGCTGTCATACATCAAGAAGCATCAAGGGCTAGGAGTCCTTCTTAGAGTGCAAGTCAAGTTGGATGGCTCAGATTGATGAAGCTTGGTGTAAAGAGAAGACTCAGAGGTATTTGCATGTTGGTTCTAGCATTCGGTTATCTCTCCTATCTCTCTGGTCGAACCGGTTTGCATGAAGAAGAAGAAGTTTGGCTTGGTTTATTTTGGTTTCAACCGTGGAGGCTTCCCCTTCTATATATAAGGGAGAACAGCCAGGGCTTGAAGCAAGGAAAAGAGTGAGCACAGAGTTCCTATAGCTTCCCAAGCTAACAGAAGTTCTTCTCCTTCAATGTTTTCTATTTTATATTTTTCTGTTTAATTTTGTCTGTCTTGAGTCTCATGGAAAAAAAGGCAAACAGTGAGGTTTGTATGAAAAAGCCATAGAGCGAAAAAAGGCAGAGTGCAAAATTAAAAGAAAAAGCCATAGATGTCCCTAGAGTTCCTTTGTACATCTGTGTTGTGTTTCATGATTCTATGGGAATCCCTTTGCAAGTTGGGTTAGCACTTAGCAGTTGAAAGCTTGGCTGTGACTAAGTCAAGTTCAGGATTGGGGTTTAGATTCTGGACTTGTCCCGGATAGGAAGGGTAGTTCCTAAGGAGAATTGGTGCTTGTAATCAAGGATGATTATAGTGAAATTTCATCATTGTTGTGATGGAAACTGGATGTAAGCTGCATTGCACTTGGCAGCTGAACCAGGATATATCTTGGTGTGATTCTCTCTCTTTCTTCTACTCCATTTTTGTTTCTGCTGCATAGGAGATAAAACCGAAAAATATCTCGTGTCGGGTGACGAGATAAAAAGAAAAAGTCTCGTGGCTGGGTACGAGACAAAAATCAAAAAGTCTCCAGAAGTTGTTTCAAGGACCAGCAAGTTTTAATAAGCAAAAAGGGACTAAGATTCAACCCCCTTCTCTTAGCCACTGAAAACATCAATATTTTTCATAAAAATGTTTATAATAACAATAATTTATTATTATTAATTATTATCATTATTTGTTCTTATTATTATTTTTAATAACAAAAAATGGTATGGATGTTAATATTTTTATTATGATCATAAATAGCATTATGATTAAGAATAATAAAATTATTATTATTATTATTATTATTATTATTATTATTATTATTATTATTATTATTATTATTATTATTATTATTATTATTATTATTATTATTATTATTACTGTTTTCGTCGGGCTATGAGTAATTATTATTATGATTAGTATATTATTAATTTTTTATAATATTGTTTATGATAACAATAATAATTTATTATTATTAATATATTAATCAAAATATTTTAAGTATTATAAAAATATTTATTAATAATATTGTTACTATAATAATAATAATAATAATAATAATAATAATAATAATAATATTATTATTATTATTATTATTATTATTATTATTTGCGTTATTATTATTAGTTTTCGTTATGGTTGATTAATTATTATTATTATTATTAGTATATTATTAATTTTGTATAATACTATTTATTATGACAATAATAATTTATTATTATGAACATGTTAATAATAATATTTATTATTCGAAAGAGTTCTTTAATAATGATATTATTATTATTATTGTTGTTGTTATTTGAACATATTATTAACTGTTGTGGTTGTTGTTGTTGTTGTTGTTGTTGTTGTTGTTGTTGCTAATTATTAATATTTTTATTAATGTTATTGTTGAGATTAATTATAGTTATCAAGTAATATTAATAATTATTATTTTTCTTTTTGCAAGCGATAAGGAATTTGTTGTCCTGAAAACTTGATCTGCCAGAAACCTTTAACGAGATAGCTGCAGTGGCACTAGTATTAACTGGGTTTCAGCATGTTTGGTAATTAGGCAAAATGAGAGGTCATTCTGCACTCCTGAGTGCCTTGATGGAACGATAGAGGCCTGAAACCCACACGTTTCACTTCTAGTCGGCGAAGTGATTGTGACGCTAGAAGACGTGACACATATACTTGGCCTCCCGGTTAATGGGGAGCCCGTCATGGGTAGAACGGACAACAGTCACTAGTTTTTGGTAGAGAACTGCTTCGCTTTTTTTAGTCGGTTGTCTGGTCTGGATGATCACATATTGGGTAAAGTAAATCTTGTATGGCTCCGGTAGTGTAGAGACACCAAACTGTGTGACATGCGGGAGTCCATTGAGCGGTACGTCCAGGATCACATTTTCTACGTGCTCAGAACGGTTGCATTTCTAGATAAGTCTACTAATTCTTGAACTCAAAGTTTTTGCCTCTACTTTGAGATTTCCACCAGATTCCACTATACAGTCGAAGGGCAGCCAATTTGGCACATCTGTACTGGTCGTTGTGTTGTGCATCACGATAAAACTGTAAAGAGATGGATGGGCCACATATTCTACTTTTTGTTTGGACGTGGGAGCGTATGCCGTTCCTGGTACCTATTCCACGCAATGAGCTTTCCGATGTTGGTGTTCCACTTGCGCGCCGGTATTATTTTCGCTATTATTATTATTATCGTCATTGTCGTCGTCGTCATCGTTGTTGTTGTTGTTGTTGTTGTTGTTGTTCTGATTACAATAATTCTAATCTTGCTTAGGTGGAGTCATTGGCACTGGCTAACAAGATATACACGAAGGTCTACGGCACATTTTAGGTGACAACTCGATGACATGAGACTCAATGAGGTAGGTTTTAACAATTTACGTTAAGTTGCTTATTTAGAATAATAAATTTTACTAATTGGCCTCGTGATTACTGATGTGCAGTTTATATGGCGGCCGTATATAGCAGTGGTGGCTCCTGATGACCTTACTATAAATTTGTTTATATTCTCCACAAAGTCTCTATTAGTGTCATTTGAGTGTATAGAGTGGCACCCAACAGACTGAGTTAGATGACAATTCGGGCTGCAACAGCTTCGATCAGACCCAGCATTCCAGATTGGTGATGCTCATTGCAGGTAGTTGACCGGCCCACAGAACCATGATTGGAGCAACAGGAACAATGAATGGATTAACATGTGGAATTCTGGCCGCTATAATACATTGCAGTTAGGGGATGAGATTGTTGACTTTCATCTTCTCCCGATGTATTATGAGTGGTACACACAGCAGTACGGGCTTCACCTACGATTGTCAAATAAAGTTGCAGGTGAAGACAGCGATGTGAATGAACCACTGGTGCACGAAATTGTGATTACACTTTTCACAACTCCGCACAACTAACCAGCAAGTGCACTGGGTCGTCCAAGTAATACCTTACGTGAGTAAGGGTCGATCCCACGGAGATTGCCGGCTTGAAGCAAGCTATGGTTATCTTGTAAATCTTAGTCAGGATATTAATGATAAAAATGGTTTTGTTTATGAAAGGTAAATAACATGAAATAAATAGTATTTGCGATTCAGTAATGAGAAACAGGCTGAGGTTCCGGAGATGCTCTGTCCTCTGAATCTCTGCTTTCCTATCGCCTTCTTCTCCAAACACGCATGGCTTCCTTCAATGGCAAGATGTATGATCCTCTCGGATGAAAAATACCAGGTACGATCTCTGCACGGCTAATCAACTGTCAGATATCTCGTCTCCGATGAAAACTACCATGTACAGCTACCGCACAGCTAATCATCTGTCAGTTCCCACTAGCGTCAGAATAGGACCCTTGTCCTTTTGCACACTGTCACTGCGCCCAACATTCACAGGTTTGAAGCTCGTCATAGTCATCCCTTCCTGGATCCTACTCGGAATACCACAGACAAGGTTTAGACTTTCCGAATACCAGGAATGCTGCCAATTAGTTCTAGCCTATACCACGAAGGTTCCAACCTCCGGACTCGGTCCGTGGATTAGCAACCCAAGAGATACGCACTCAAGCTCTCGCCCAATGACTACGTTGAGTTCAGATAGAACGGGAGTGGTTTTCAGGCATGCGTTCATAGGTTGAGGATAATGATGAGTGTCACGGATCATCATATTCTCTATATTGAAGTACGAGTGAATATCTTAGAACAGAATCAAATGTGATTGAATAGAAAACAGTAGTAATTGCATTAATCTATTGAAACATAGCAGAGCTCCTCACCCATCTATGGGGTTTAGAGACTCATTCCGTAGAAGATACAATATAAAGTTTAAAATGTCATGATGTGCAAAATGAATCTCTAAAAGTAGTTTTTATACTAAACTAGTAACTTAGGTTTACAGAAAATGAGTAACTAAGTGCAGATAGTGCAGAAATCCACTTCTGGGACCCACTTGGTGCGTGTCTGGGCTGAGCTTTCAAGATTTCACGTGCACATACCCAAGGTTGGAGTTAAACGCCACCCTGGGTGCCAAAATGGGCGTTTAACGCCAAGAATTGTGCCAGTTCTGGCGTTTTACGCCAGAAAGTTTTAGGCTGGCTTTGAACGTCAGTTTGGGCCATCAAATCTCGAGCAAAGTATAGACTATTATATATTGCTGGGAAGTCCAAGATGTCTACTTTTCAACTCAATTGAGAGCGTGCCAATTAGGCTTCTGTAGCTCCAGAAAATCCACTTCGAGTGCAGGAGGGTTAGAATCCAACAGCATCTGCAATCATTTTTCAGCCTCTGAATCAGATTTTTGCTCAGGTCCCTCAATTTCAGCCAGAAAATACCTGAAATTATAGAAAAACACACAAACTCATAGTAAAGTCCAGAAATATGATTTTTGAATAAAAACTAATAAAAATATAATAAAAAGTAATTAAAACATACTAAAAACTATGTAAAAACAATGCCAAAAAGGGTATGAATTATCCGCTCATCACAACACCAAACTTAAATTGTTGCTTGTCCCCAAGCAACTAAAAACAAAATAGGATAAAAAGAAGAGAATATACAATAAATTTCAAAAATATCAATGAAGATTAGCTTCAATTAGATGAGCGGGACTTGTAGCCTTTTTGCTTCTGAATAGTTTTGGCATCTCACTTTATCCTTTGAAGTTTCGAATGATTGGCATCCATAGGAACTCATAATTCAGATAATGTTATTGATTCTCTTAGTTCAGTATGTTGATTCTTGAACACAGCTACTTTATGAGTCTTGGCCGTGACCCTAAGCATTTTGATTTCCAGTATTACCACCAGATACATAAATGCCACAGACACATAACTGGGTAAACCTTTTTAGATTGTGACTCAGCTTTGCTAGAGTCCCCAGTTAGAGGTGCCCAGAGCTCTTAAGCACACTCTTTTTGCTTTGGACCACGACTTTAACCACTCAGTCTTAAGCTTTTCACTTGACACCTTCACGCCACAAGCACATGGATAGGGACAGCTTGATTTAGCCGCTTAGGCCAGGATTTTATTCCCTTGGGCCCTCCTATCCATTAATGCTCAAAGCCTTGAATCCTTTTTACCCTTGCCTTTTGGTTTAAAGGGTTATTGGCTTTTTCTGCTTGCTTTTTCTTTTTCTTTCTTTTTCTCTCTTTTTCTCTCTTTTTTTCTTTTTTTTTTCTTTTTTTTTTTCTTTTTTTTGCAAGCTTTTCTTTTCACTGCTTTTTCTTGCTTCAAGAATCAATTTTATGATTTTTCAGATTATCAATAATATTTCTCCTTTTTCATTATTCTTTCAAGAGCAAAAAATTTTAACATTCATGAACAACAAATTTAAAAATATGCACTGTTTCAAGCATTCATTCAGAAAACAAAAAGTATTGCCACCACATCAAAATAATTAAAGTAATTTCAAGATAAAATTCGAAGCCCATGTACTTCTTTTTATTTTGCAAATAAAAATATTATTCAATTAAGAAAGGTGAGGGATTCATGGAATTATTCATAGCTTTAAGACATAGACTCTAAACTTTATTGATCATGGAATAAGACATAAAATAAACATAAAAGCAGACAAATAATAATAAAAGAAAGGAAATTAAAGACATAAAAATAAATGACTCTAATACTAATGCTTATGTAACTCTTAAAATAGGTTTCTAATAATAAAAGTTATCACAGAGTTAGGACTCAATAACCTTTATTTTGAGAGATAGGTGCTCCTTCAATCTGTGGGATGTCTGGCTCTTCAAGGATCAACTTCTGGCGCTTTAGTTCCTATAGCTCACGCCCTTGCTCCTCTTGTTCTCTGAGCAGTTTGCAGAGCATGCTGTTCTGATTCTGCTGCTCTTCTTTGAGTTGATCCATAGATTTTTGCAGCTTGTTGACAGATGCTTCTAAGCGAGCCCAATAGTCAAATTGAGAAATTTCTGGGAGGAGCTCATGCGCCCTCCTCTTGGTGAGGTTGTCTTGAACTTGAAGTCCATCCATTACCCTTTTGGTGATTAGGTATTCAACTGGGATATATTCATCTACACCTATCTGTACTTCCGCATCTTTACATAACAGACTGATCAAGCTTGGGTAAGCCAGTTTGGCTTCAGTGGATTCCTTGTTTGCAAATAAGTAAATTTCACAAGGAATTAGCTGATGAACCTCCACTTTTTTTCCCAGCATAATACAGTGAATCATCACTGCTCTTTTGATAGTGACTTCAGAGCAGTTACTGGTGGGAAGTATAGATCGCCCAATGAAATCCAGCCAACCCCTAGCAACTGGCTTGAGGTCTCCTCTCTTCAATTGGTTTGGAACACCTTTTGCATTGGTTATCCACTTGGTTCCAGGGAGGCATATGTCCTCTAGAACTTGATCCAGCTTTTTATCTTTAGCCATTCTCCTATTAAAGGATTCTGGATCATCCTGCAGTTGAGGAAGTTTGAGGACTTCTCTCACTTTGTCAAGATGGAAGTAGATAATCCTCCCTCTGACCATGGTTTGAAAAGTGTGGAAGGCAGTTCCCTCCATTCTTTGCTTATCTGTCAGCCACAGATTTGCATAGAATTCTTGGACCATGTTTCTTCCCACATTCATCTCAGGATTAGCTAGGATTTCCTAGCCTCTGTTTGAATACTGCACCAATGGCATGATCACTGGCATCATACATTAGTTCGAATGGTAATATCCAGTCTGGTGTAGAAATGACTGGTGCTGTGACCAGCTTAGCTTTCAGAGTCTCAAAGACCTGCAGACACTCTGTGTCAAAGACAAATAGCATGTCAGCAGCTAGCAGATTGCTCAGAGGTTTTGCAATTTTTGAAAAATCTTTTATAAACCTCCTATAGAATCTTGCATGCCCCAAAAAGCTTCTGATTGCCTTAACATTGGTAGGTGGTGGTAATTTTTCAATTACCTCTACCTTAGCTTGATCCACCTCTATTCCTTTGTTCAAAATTTTGTGCCCAAGGACAATTCCTTCAGTCACCATAAAGTGACATTTTTCCCAGTTTAAAACCAGGTTAGTCTTTTGGCACCTTTTCAAAAAAAGTGCTAGATGATCAAGACAGGAGCTGAATGAGTCTTCAAATACTGAGAAGTCATCCATGAAGACTTCCAGAAATTTCTTTACCATATCAGAGAAGATAGAGAGCATGCACCTCTGAAAGGTTGCAGGTGCGTTGCACAGACCAATTGGCATCCTTCTGTAGGCAAATACTCCAGAAGGACATGTGAATGCTGTTTTCTCTTGGTCTTGAGGATCTACTGCAATTTGGTTGTAACCTGAATAGCCATCCAAAAAGTAGTAGTATTCATGACCTGCTAGTCTCTCTAGCATCTGGTCTATGAATGGTAAAAGAAAATGATCCTTTCTGGTGGCTGTATTGAGTCTTCTGTAGTCAATACACATACGCCACCCTGTAACTGTTCTTGTAGGAACTAGTTCATTTTTTTCATTATGAACCACTGGCATGCCTCCCTTCTTGGGGACAACTTGGACAGGGCTTACCCAGGGGCTATCAGAAATAGGATAAATAATCCCAACCTCTAGTAGCTTAGTGACCTCTTTCTGCACCACCTCCTTCATGGCTGGATTCAGCCGCCTCTGTGGTTGAACCACTGACTTAGCATCATCCTCCAATAGGATTTTATGCATGCATCTGGCCGGGCTAATGCCCTTAAGATCACTTATGGACCACCCAAGAGCTGTCTTGTGTGTCCTTAGCACCTGAATTAATGCTTTCTCTTCCTGTGGTTCTAAAGTAGAGCTGATGATCAAAGGAAAAGTGCCATCTTCTCCCAGAAATGCATATTTTAGGGATGGTGGTAGTGGTTTGAGCTCGGGTTTAGGAGGCTTCTCCTCTTCCTGAGGAGTTTTCAGAGGTTCTTCTATTTTCTCTGGTTCCTCCAGATCAGGCTGAACATCTTTAAAAATGTCCTCTAGCTCTAATTCGAGACTCTCAGTCATATTGACCTCTTCCACTAGGGAGTCAATAATATTAGTGCTCATGCAGTCTTTTGATGTGTCTAGATGCTGCATAGCTTTGACAGCATTCAACTTAAACTCATCCTCATTGACTCTCAGGGTTATCTCCCCTTTTTGGACGTCAATGAGGGTTCGTCCAGTTGCTAGGAAAGGTCTTCCTAGAATGAGAGTTGCACTCTTGTGCTCCTCCATTTTCAATACTACAAAGTCAGTGGGAAAGGCAAAAGGCCCAACCTTGACAATCATGTCCTCAATTATGCCTGATGAAATCTTAATGGAGCCATCAGCAAGTTGGAGGCATATCCGGGTTGGTTTAACCTCATCAGTCAAACCAAGCTTTTCGATAGTGGATGCATGTATTAGGTTGATACTTGTCCCAAGATCACATAGAGCTGTCTTGGTACAAGCACCCTCTAATGTGCATGGTATCATAAAGCTTCTGGGATCTTTAAGCTTTTCTGGTAAGCTTTTCAGAATGACTACGCTGCATTCTTCAGTGAGGAAAACTTTTTTAGTTTCTCTCCAATCCTTCTTATAACTTAAGATCTCTTTCATGAACTTAGCATAAGAGGGTATTTGCTCAAGTACCTCTGCAAACAGAATCTTTATTTCAAGAGTCCTAAGATAGTCTGCAAAGTGGGCAAATTGTTTATCCTGTTCCGCTTGGCAGAGTTTCTGAGGATAAGGCATCTTGGCTTTGTATTCTTCAACCTTAGTTGTTGCAGGTTTATTTCCTACAGAAGTGGTTGGAGAAGCCTGCCTAAGGGGGTTGTTATCAGCACTTTCATGTGTCTAATCTCTTATTGGCATTTGAACGCCAGAATTGGGCGCTGCATGGGCGTTTAACGCCAGATTGCCACCCTTTTCTGGCATTTGGACGCTAGAACTGGCCATCCCTTGGGCGTTTAATGCCACTTTCTTACCTTTTTCTGGCGTTTGAACGCCAGAATCATTCCTTTCTGGGTTCTTACTGTCTTCAGAGGAATTTTGGGCAGTGGGTTGGTCATCCTCTGTCATTTGTTCCTTTCTTGGCTTTCTGCTGCTTTGAATTGAGACATTCAATGTCTTCCCACTCCTTAATTGAACAGCTTGGTATTCTTCTGTTATCTATTTAGATAGCTGTTGTCTTGTCTGATTCAAGTGTTTTTCCATACTCTCATTAGCATCTTTGGTTTCTTGCAGCATCTCTTTAAATTCTGCTAACTATTTTGTTATAACAAGCAATTGCTGATTGAGTTCAGCAACTTGTTCTTGAGGACTAAGTTAAGAGGATACTGCATTAGCTTCTTCTTTCATGGAGGACCCACTACTTAAGTATAGATATTGATTTCTAGAAACTATATCAATGAGCTCTTGAGCCTCTTCAATTGTCTTTTTCATATGTATAGATCCACCAGCTGAGTGGTCTAGAGACATTTGGGCCTTTTCTGTAAGCCCATAGTAAAAGATGTCTAACTGTACCCATTCTGAAAATATTTCAGAGGGGCATTTCCTTAGCATCCCTCTGTACCTCTCCCAGGCATTATAAAGGGATTCATTATCCTCTTGTTTAAAGCCTTGGATGTCCGGCCTTAGCTGTGTCATCCTTTTTGGAGGGAAATATTGATTCAGGAATTTGTCTGATAAATGTTTCCATATTCTTATGCTTGCTGTAGGTTGGTTGTTTAACCACCTCTTAGCTTGATCTTTTACAGCAAATAGAAACAGTAATAATCTGTAGACATCCTGATCTACTTCCTTATCACGTACTGTGTCAGCAATTTGTAAGAACTGTGCCAGAAACTCAGTAGGTTCTTCCTGTGGAAGACCGGAATACTGGCAATTTTGCTGCACTATGATAATGAGCTGAGGATTTAGCTCAAAACTGCTTGCTCTGATGGGAGTTATACAGATACTACTCCCATAGGAAGCATTAGTGGGGTTAGCATATGACCCCAGAGTCCTTCTGGACTGTTCATTTCCACTTAAGTCCATGATGGAGAAAGGGAGATGATGTGGATTACAAATAAAATATATTTTTATTTTTATTTTATTTAATTAAGAATAATCGAATTAAAAAGGAATTAAGATAAATTAAAATAAAATAATTGGAAAATAGAAGATAATTTTCGAAAACTAAAAGACAAAATAAAATAAAATAAAAATTCGAATACTAAGATGACTAATTAATTAGAAAGATTTGAAAAATTTTTGATATGATTTTCGAAAAATAATGAAGAGAGAGAAATGGTTAGGGAGTTTTGAAAAAGATCTAAGAAGATAAATTTTTAAGATAGAAATTTTAACTTGCCTAATAAGAAACTACCAAATTTTAAAAATTTTGACTAAGTCAACCTAAGGAATTCGAAAATAATGAGAAAATAAAGGAAAAGATATTTTATTGAATTTTTGAATTTAATGAAAAAAGAGAAAAACAATAAAATGACACCAAACTTAGAATTTTTAGATCAAAACAAAGAAAGCAAACACGAAAATGTTGAATGTCAAGATGAACACCAAGAACACTTTGAAGATCAAGATGAACACCAAGAACAAATTTTGGAAATTTTTAAGAAAATAAAAATACAAAGGACACCAAACTTAAAAATTTTTATACTTTGGACACTGATAATTCGAAAATGCACAAGAAAAATAAGAAAAGATACAAAACAAGAAAAACTAAAGATCAAACAAGGAAAGTAAATAGGAACAACTTGAAGATTAAGAAAGAACTAAGAACATATACTTCAAAAAATTGAAAGAAAAATAAAATCATACAATTGACACCAAACTTAAGACATGAAACTAAACTTAAACAGAAGATTAAATCATGAAGTTATTGGTTTTAAAAATTTTAGAAAATAATTTAGAAAAAGAAAATAAGGATTTTAAAATTTTTAACCAAAAATAATAATAGAAGACTCAATTTTAGTGACTCTAAACAAAAAAAAAGATAAATTTTTCCTAATCTAAACAACAAAATAAACCGTCAGTTGTCCAAACTCGAACAATCCCCGGCAACGGCGCCAAAAACTTGGTGCACGAAATTGTGATTACACTTTTCACAACTTCGCACAACTAACCAGCAAGTGCACTGGGTCGTCCAAGTAATACCTTATGTGAGTAAGGGTCGATCCCACGGAGATTGCTGGCTTGAAGCAAGGTATGGTTATCTTGTAAATCTTAGTTAGGATATTAATGATAAAAATGGTTTTGCTTATGAAAGGTAAATAACATGAAATAAATAGTACTTGTGATTCAGTAATGAGAAACAGGCTGAGGTTCCGGAGATGCTCTGTCCTCTGAATCTCTGCTTTCCTATTGCCTTCTTCTCCAAACACGCATGGCTTCCTTCAATGGCAAGCTGTATGATCCTCTCAGATAAAAAATACCAGGTACGATCTCTGCACGGCTAATCAACTGTCAGATTTCTCGTCTCGGATGAAAACTACCATGTACAGCTACCGCACGGCTAATCATCTGTCGATTTCCACTAGCGTCGGAATAGGACCCTTGTCCTTTTGCACACTGTCACTGCGCCCAACATTCGCAGGTTTGAAGCTCATCACATTCATCCTTTCCCGGATCCTACTCGGAATACCACAGACAAGGTTTAGACTTTTCGGATCCCAGGAATGCTGCCAATTGGTTCTAGCCTATACCACGAAGGTTCCAACCTCCGGACTCGGTCCGTGGATTAGCAACCCAAGAGATACGCACTCAAGCTGTCGCCCAATGACTACGTTGATCTCAGATAGAATGGGAGTGGTTGTCAGGCACACGTTCATAGGTTGAGGATAATGATGAGTGTCACAGATCATCATATTTTCTATATTGAAGTACAAGTGAATATCTTAGAACAGAATCAAATGTGATTGAATAGAAAACAGTAGTAATTGCATTAATCCATTGAAACACAGCAAAGCTCCTCACCCCCACCTATGGGGTTTAGAGACTCATGCCGTAGAAGATACAATATGAAGTTTAAAATGTCATGATGTGCAAAATGAATCTCTAAAAGTAGTTTTTATACTAAACTAGTAACTTAGGTTTACAGAAAATGAGTAACTAAGTGCAGATAGTGCAGAAATCCACTTCTGGGACCCACTTGGTGCGTGTCTGGGCTGAGCTTTCAAGCTTTCACGTGCACATGCCCAAGGTTGGAGTTAAACGCCACCCTGGGTACCAAAATGGGAGTTTAACGCCAAGAATTGTGCCAGTTCTGGCATTTTACGCCAGAAAATTTTAGGATGGCTTTGAACGTCAATTCGGGCCATTAAATCTCGAGCAAAGTATGAACTATTATATATTTCTGGAAAGCCCAAGATGTCTACTTTCCAACGCAATTGAGAGAGCGCCAATTGGGCTTCTGTAGCTCCAGAAAATCCACTTCGAGTGCAGGAGGGTCAGAATCCAACGGCATCTGCAGTCCTTTTTCAGCCTCTGAATCAGATTTTTGCTCAAGTCCCTCAATTTCAGTCAAAAAATACCTGAAATTACAGAAAAATACACAAACTCATAGTAAAGTCCAGAAATATAATTTTTGAATAAAAACTAATAAAAATATAATAAAAAGTAATTAAAACATACTAAAAATTATGTAAAAACAATGCCAAAAAGGGTATGAATTATCCGCTCATCAACCACCATCACCAACTGGACCTCAGCAGCAGAATTTTCCTCATGAGCAACAGTTTCAGGTGCCGGGATATGAGCAACATTATTAGGCACCGGGCTATGACCAATGGTTTTAGGTGTCATTAAGGTTTATTATCATTACTATTATCGTTATTAATTATTATTATTGTTACTGTGAATGTTAGTTTAATGGTACTAATGTTATTTTGGTTCCGGTATATGAGCACCAGTTTCAGGTGTCGACATATGACCACCATTTTCAGATGCCGGGGTATGAGCACCAGTATCAGGTGCCGGCATATGAGCAGCAATTTCTAGAACCGGCATATGCCTAGTGATCTCAATTTTGTGGTTTATCTTATGCTAATTTAGGGTGGTTTTATCAACTTATCACACACTTATTCATTGAAATTGTCATGTTTTTGTGATTCCCTTGTAATTGAACTTGAATGATAAAAGTATGCTTTTTAAAGCTTAAATCGATTGATTTTATTTCACTATTTCATCCCATTGGTGCCTTGATGTGTGTGTTCAATTGTTCCAGGTTATATAGGACAAAAATGGCATAGAAAGTGAAGAGGAAGCATGTTAGAGTGAGGAATCATGAAGAAAAATTGAAGTTTGGAGTTTTGATAGGCTCGCGTACGCGAGCACCTTGTCTGCGTACGCGACCTTGGAATCACACGTCCTCGCATACGCGAGCACCTTATCTACGTATGCATACTGGGGAAAACGTGCTTCATTAATGAGAACATGTGACCTGCGATTTTAGAGAGTTTTGGACCCCATTCCAAGCCCAATTTGGTGCCAACTAAAGGGAAAATGATAGGGGGTTAACCAAGATACAACACACAACAAGGAGAGAGAATTAAGTAGTTTTAGACCTAGTTTTGTTCTTTGTTTTTCTAGAGAGAGAAACTTTCACTTCTCTCTAGGGTTTAGTGCATTTTGATCATTTCTTGTTGAATTTTTGAATTGAATCTTGTCAATTCTAGTTTTATAGTCCTAATTTTAGTTTCTTTAGCTCTAAGTTTGTTAAATTTCATTGTTATTATTATGTTCTTCTTCTAGTTTTCTTTTATTTCTCACTTTGTGAACTTTGTCAAGTTTGAATGATCATTAGTGAATTAATGTTTTCCATGTTTTATGGTTTTGATTGAGTTATTATTATTGATAATTGGTAGTGGGTAGCTCTAATTTCTAGTTGATTTTGCGATTTAATTATGTTTTTAACCTTGCACACCAAGTGTTTGATAAAATGTTTGCACCAATTATGGAGTAATTTTTTATACTCTTGGCCTAGGTGAAGGGGATTGAGTGACTTGAGTCATTGGGTCTAAGTGGATTGATGATTTGGGGCCCTTGTTGATCAATTTGATGTCCATTAACACTAATATACTACTAAGTTAATTAGTAACTAGGTTGGGACTTATGGTTGATGTTGATTAAGCCTATTTGACATACCTCAAGCATAGAAGTAGACTTGATGGGATTGGTCCCTCACAATTGTCAATATAAGGTTATTAGACCAAGATAGTGATCTCAATTCCTAAGCCTTAGCCAAGAGTTCTTTGCCATTCATATTTGAAAAACCCAAATTCTAATTACTCAATTCTTGTTTTAGTCAGCCTTAGTTGATTAGTTAGTTCTAGAATAGAATTAGATTCATATATTATCTTGTTAAATTGCTATTCACTTAGATATTGCTTGATTGTTTAGATTTAGTTTCTTGTTAATTAAGTTTTTTGCATGTTAAGTTTCTTAGTTTAAATTCTTGCTTATGATTTTCAACTCTGGATTTCTAACCAACCTTTAATTCACACGATTGCCCATTCTCTTTAGGATGACCCGGAAGTAATACTGTTGGTTATTTTTATTAGGTTGAACTTGTGACAACCAATTTAAATTGTGAGAGTTATTCGTCAGTTTGAACTATACTAACAATGGAATTACTTTGTGAAATTCCTAACCGACAATTTTCCTCCCATCAAGTTTTTGGCGCCGTTGCTGGAGAATGGTTGCAATGTGTGTCTTAATGTTGGTTATGTGAATATGTGGATAGTGTGAATAGTTTACTTACTTTAGTTTGTTTTTATTCTAGGTCTTTTTAATGCATGAGCTTATGGTTTCCAAGTTGAATGACTCGGTCACAACCGGATCCTAGTTTAGCTGAATTTGATTCTGAACTTGAAATAACTTTACGCCATATTCGGCAAGCTAGACATTGGTTGGATTATACAGCTAGTGCCTCGGCCTCTCTTGAGGAATCTTCCAAGACACTAGTTCAATCCAAGAGCGATTTAGAGTCCTCATTCAACGAAGGAACTTTTTACTCCTCTGTTGGGACTGCTGACATACCTTTGAGTAGTACAGGTGATAATCATATGGCAGAACCTCGAAGGATCACCTTGCATGAGCAAGGAGCATCGGATCTTATTCTTCAATTATTACAAATACGGTATCCGAATCTAGATGCTAATTTTGAATTGAACAATAGCTTGATTAATTTGTTGCCTAAGTATCATGGATTATCGGGCTAAGATCCTATTAGACACTTAAGGGATTTTCAATTGGCTTACTCTGCAGCTAAGAGACATGGCTCCGATGAAGTTGCGGTTATGGTCTTTGCTTTTCCCTTCTCGTTTGAGGGGCAAGCAAATGAGTGGTTTTATTCTCAACTGGATGAGGTGGTAACTGATTGGGACTTATTGAGAAGGGAATTCTTGGACAAGTTCTTCCCTTCGGAAAGAACTAATTACGTCTAGAAGGAGATTTTGGGTATTATGCAAAGGGACCAAGAGACACTCCATGAATATTGGAGTAGATTCAAGAGGTTGTTGGAGTCTTGTCCACATCATAGGATGGATGCTCATTTGCTTATTAGTTACTTTTGTGGAGGCCTTTTTGCACAAGACAAGAGGCTCCTTGATGCATCTAGTGGTGGCTCCCTTGTTAAATACAAGATAGCAGATGAGGCATTGAGATTGATTAATGATGTTGCCGAAGCTACTCAACATGCTAGAGTGAGAAATAATCCTCTAAAAAGTGTAACGGAAGCGTCTTCTTTCAATTCGGCCTTGACCAAGGTACTTGGGGAGATGACTACTCTTCTCAAGGAAATTCATCAAGGACAAAAATCATCTCCATCTATCCAAGCCATTCAAGCCCCACCTCAAATCCTACAAATTGAGGGACCTCCAAGGGTGTGTGGTGTGTGCTCTTGCACTTCACACTACATGATAAACCCATATTTCATGAGTTATTTTGTGCTTAGTTTGAGTGATTTATTCAATCCTTCACCCACTTATTCATATTAATTGCATGATTTTACTTTCCCTTTCTTATTATGTGATGTATGTGAAAAACATGTTCCTAAGCTTTAAAATGAATTATTTTAATTACCTTTATTTCCATTCGATGCCGTGATTAGTGTGTTGAGTAGTTTCAGATTTTCTAAGGCAGAATGACTTAAAGGATGGAAAAGAAAACGTACAAAAATAGAAGGAAAGTGCGAAACGGAGTTTTGCAGAGACTGGCATCCATGCGATCACATGGACGACGCGATCGCGTTCCAGGAGCGAAGAAGCAGCGACGCGGCCGCATGACTGACGCGGCCGTGCGACTTGAGCATAGCGCATTTGATGCGGACGCGTGACTGACGCGACCGCATGGCAAGGAAAAGCTCCAGATGACGCGACCGCGTGACCCACGCGGACACGTGCTAGAGGCCACGTATCAGAATTTACAGAATACGCCCCCAGCAATTTCTGAAGCCCTTTTGTCCCAGATCCAAGTACAGAACACACAGATTAGAGGTTATAAAGTGGGAGAATGCATCCATTCAGAAGGGAGCTCACATTTTTACTACTTTCTATGATTTAGATTTAGTTTGAGAGAGGTTCTCTCCTCTCTCTCTTAGGATTTAGGACTTCTCTTAGTTTATAAGAGTGACTCTCGATCCAGGTTTTATGTTTCTTTGTTTTAAGCTTCTCTTTTCACTTTTATTTATCTATTCCAACACTTGAGTTGATTAATTACTTTTATAATTGAATTTATGAATTATCCCATATTATAGATTATTATTTGAATTAATGATATTTGGGGTATTTTCAGTTTATGATTGCTCCTTTTACTTTATGTTATCACTATTTTCGATCTGAAGACATTTTATTCCAGCCATTTACTTTTTCCCTTTCTGGTCTTGGTTAAGAAATCAGTAACTCAACAGATGTCAAACTCAGCATAATTGATAATCGTTATCTTGCTAATTGAACTGAACTTCAATAATCCCAACTTTTTCTTAGGAAATAAATAGGATTCGAAGGTCAAACTAATTAGTCCCTTGACTTTCCTTTGCTTTAGTAAAGGTTAACTAAGTGGAATTTAGATTCAACTTTCATTATTGCTGAGAGAGATAACTAAGTTGGACTTCCAATTTCTCTTACCTTTTCATAAGTTTGCTTTACAGTATTTATTTATTTTAATTGCCATCTACTTTACTGGTCATTTAAATCACTTGCTTCTCACCTTCCAAACCCCGATTACAACCTTTATAGCCAATAATAAGAACATACTCCCTTGCAGTTCCTTGAGAAGACGATCCGAGGTTTAAATACTCGGTTAACAATTTTTAAAGGGGTTTGTTACTTGTGACAACCAAAACATTTGTATGAAAGGACTTTTGAAGGTTTAGAAACTATACTTGCAACGAGGATTTATCCGCAAATTTCTAGACTACGCAAAAGTTCTCTCATCAAAATGGCGCCGTTGTCGGGGAACTGCTAACGTGTGCCTTATTATTGGTTATTGTAAATATTTTTCTTTTGCTTGTTTATTTATTTTTGTTTTTTCCTTTTTATCTTTATTTGCTACCATGAACTCTCACCCCTCTCGCTTTGAGTTTGGTTCTATCTTTGTTGAAGGAAATAGAAGTTACAGTAGGAATATGCATCAAGGTCAGACCAATCAAGGATGGATGGAGCCAAGAGGATCTAATCAACCCTTTAGGCAGCAACACCCTCCGAGATATCCTGGACAAAGACCATTCTATCGTGCATACCCAGCTGAAAGATATGGTGGACAACCTTGTAACTATCGACAAGCCCCACCCCGTGCATATAAACCATCCTTTCAACATAACCTCGAACCACCACACTCACAAGCTTCTCTTCACCATTCGCCACCATATGATCCTTCCTTACCCCAGTACCAATCCAATCACTCCCAATCACCACCACTTTCCTATGTATCATGCCCAAGTCCGGCAACCCGAGAAGCAGAGGTTTGCCTAAAGGAAACAGTAAATAAACTTCAAACAACCATTCGACAACTGGAGCAAACAATAATTCAATGGGTTTCTAGGCGCTCAAATACACAAGAATCAGCCACAGCCCCATGTGAACAGTCTAACGAAGAGCATAGCATGAAGGAGATACCAGAAACTCCAGTGGACAAGACAGAGAATGAATTCGTATTAGAACAGGTAGAAGAAGGTGTCATTGTTCAAGAAGAAGAGTTGGTTGAAGATCTAGGAGATGCTAAACCTCCATGGGAACCCAGAACTGAGGAGAACTCCGTCAAGGACGCTACAGTTGATGCTAAGGAGGATATTGTACAATCTCCTAGGCAAGTTGTTTATGAAGAATCAGACGGAATAACCCAGGACACAAATTTCCTTGATGATGATAGTCACAAGTTAAATTCTCTTAGTAATGAACTGGCATCCGCAAGTGAATTCTCTGAGGTCGAAGAATCTTCCCCAAGTGAATATGAAGACGATGCGGAGGTAGATTTCTCTCAACCTCCAATCTATGACTCAAGTGATGAGGAAGACATAGAAGACTTTGACCAGGACACAGATACAATTGTAGAACTTTGCAAGGAAGTGGAGGAATTCACAGAAGAGCACAAGGGAGTAGAACTTACAGAACCACCGGAAACACCTATCCTAAGGCCATTACCACCTAATACAAGCTTCAAGTGGGTACAATCCTTAACCTATAACTTTACTTATTCACTTGAATATGGTTTGCTTGAAACAGATGGCCAGCTTAGAGCTCTTTGCGGCTTTAAGAGTAAGAGGAAAATGGCTCGTACTCAGAGTTGGTGCACAAGGTTCAATAAGGTTCCACACTTCACCTCGAAGTACACGGATTGGTATCATGCTCAATTGCATGGATCACAGAGAACGTTTGGTCACCATGGTGAGATTCTACTCTTTAAACCGCCCGGATGGAGACCTGTAGATCAAGACGGAGGCGGATTTAAAAACAAGGCTTGGGATCCTGGAATCTATTCTGACATTCGTCACCCCGGGAGCCTGAAAATCTGTTTGAAGCTGCTCAGAAGCTTTACATGCCTAGTATGGAACCCCAGAGGCTATTGGCATTCCAAGCACTGGTGGAGATTTTTGGACGAATTTAAACATAAGCCGCCATAGTAGGAAGCTCCTCCAATGTCCAACTTAAGGACTTTAACTAAAAGTGCTAGGTGGGAGACAACCCACCATGGTATGGTCACTTCTTTTTCAATTTAATTCTTGTTAATTGCTTTCATTTTTATTTTCTTTTTATTTTACTTTATTGAACCTGGAATCATGCATAGCATTCATATTAATCATTGCATTCTGCATTTATCTCAGATTAAAAAAAAAGGGATGCACGACGCGACCGCATGCCCCATGCGATCGCGTCATATTGCGAAAACACTATCCACGCGACCGCGTCATCCACGCGGCCGCGTGACCTGGAGATCGGCGTAAATATCCAACGTCCAGAAAGTTAGGCTGGAATCGTGCGGCCCTTGTGCGTTTTGTACAAATTGGCCCACGCGATCGCATGCCCCATGCGATCGCGTCACTTACACAATACCAATCCCATGCGACCGCGTGAGCGACGCGATCGCATCGCATGGATTGCACATCACCCCAGAAGGAGACAGAGAGTTAAGCTGAAACGGTGCTGGAGTCATGCGTTTAGCACAATTTCCAGCGACGCAATCGCGCGACCCACGCGATCGCGTCATCCCCTCTTCCACCCCTTTCATGCGATCGCGCGACCCATGCGATCGCGTCACCCCATTATCACCCACACCACGCGACCGCGTCCCCACGCGATCGCGTGGATTTGAAAATATAACCCCCCAGCCACGCAAACCCTATCAGTCGCGCAGCCCCCCTAACCCTCTTCTCCCTCTCTTCTTCCCCAACCCACTGCCACTGCCCTCTGTGAACCACCACCCACCACCGCCGGCCATCCCAGCCGCGCCACCCCCCTCTCCCCTATCCAACCCCCTCCCCTATTTCACCCATTACCCTTCCCAAAGCCCCTACCCCCTAACAGCAGCAACCGCCGCGCCGGACGTCACCGCCAGCCACCGTGCCAACCACCGGACGCCACCATCACCACCACCCAAACACCTTCCTGCCTATTCTCTTTATTCCGCTTTCTAGGTTCCGCAGCACGCAAGCCCTTTTATCCGTTCGTAGTTTTTCTTTTTTTTTTTTCCGTTTATGTTCATGTTTAGGATAGCTAGATATGCATGTTGTAGTGGATTTTAGGTTGTTAGGTAGATTAGGCTGTGGTTAGTGGATTTAGGTCTGTTTACTTGCACTGTTCATGTTTCTGTTTCATCAAAACTGTAATTCTGCTGTTCCTGTCACCTTGTTCATATGCTATGATTTCCTGCATTTGCTGCTTGTTACTCTGAATTTCCATGTTTCTATTAATTATAGGTAACTGCAGCAAGTTTTTTTAATTCATATGATCTGCCTTGTTTGCTGTTTATTTTCCGGGACAATCCAATTTTAGCCGGAATGCTGCCCAAATTTTTTGTGAATTGTTTTCATTCATGTTTTGGTTTGGCAATCTAAACTCTGTTGTCCTCTGCCTTAACCAAACCGTTTCATGAATGCTACGGCAGACTTTCTTATCCTCTTTGATTTCCTGGTTTATAAACTGCATCTGTGATATTCTGATTCCAATTCTTGCTTTCTTTATATCTATTAGAATCAACATCACCCTGTTTTCCTTGTTAGGTTTTGAGTTATTTTTAGTCATAATTGTGAGTCCTTGTTACATGGAATATTTTCTTTATGCTACTTACTTTAACCCACATTTTACTGCTTCACTAATTTTAATTTACTAACTTCTTTTTAAAAATCTAACCATACTAACCTTTTAAAATCTCTTTTCTGATTTTTCACTTTCCTCTAACCTTCTAACCATGGCATAATGACAATTTTTCTATTTAACTTGAATTCTGATACATTTTGGATTGTATATTCTTCCTTTCCAAATTTTAAACTACTAAACAATCCTTAATACACATTTACTTGACTCATTTACCTCATTCTAATTCTCCTTTGCCGCTTTGAGTTTTCTTTGTTTAATTTCCTATTTGCTTCCTTATTTTTATCCATATCCTGGTTTCCCATTTTTCAGGATGTCTGCCTCACAGAGGAAAGGAAAAGGCAAGGCTACTGGCAAGTGCAAGAGAGGAGATTCCTCCCGGTCTATCATTGACCTAATGCATGATTCCTCATGGCGGGAGAAGAACTTTACACAACAGGAAAAAGCTGACCAGCTGCTCCCTGCAAATGATTCAACAAAATTTGCAAACCGATACTGCGAGCTGAAGTATCCGGCATTTGCAAACTCCAGGAATCTATACCTGGAGAGAACTCTACGGATTCCAGAAGCACTCCAGCAGTACACCACTGAGCAAATCAAGCAAAGAGGCTGGTTCTTTCTGGAGAGAGCACTGACAGAGGTCAATGCATCTTGGGTCCGGGAATTCTACTGCAACTACTACATCACCACCCTCGATGCAGTGAACCTGAGAGGAAAGCAGATTCTGGTCACTGAGGAGGCCATAGAGGACATTCTCCGGCTCCCAGCCAAGTCCGATCCGCCTGATGGTTATACAAAGGCTGAGGAGGACATGCGCCTGATGCAGTTTGATTGGGATGCTGTAAAGGCACGGATAGCTCTCGACCCGACTGTTCCTTGGGAGATGGGTCAGGACACCACCATGCCTAGATGGATCAAGAGGGCATACTTAAATGATGAGACTCGGTTATGGCACCAGATCTTGAGTAATTATGTGATGCCAAGTACTCATGAGACGGAGATCCCGGCTGCTATGATCACCCTCCTATGGTGTGTGATGGAGGGTAAGGACCTTTATCTACCACGCTTTATCCAGCATTATATGGCCAGGGTCCACCTCCGAGGCACCCTCCCTTTTCCGTATCTGGTTACACAGCTAGGCCGTTGAGCTGACGTGCCATGGGAGGATGCCGATGAGAGACCACCAGCGACGGACTGCAGGAAGATCATTCCTCACAGCAGGAACTTCCTAGCTTTGGGCTCCAGACCACCACCCTTCCCTGCTACTGATGAGACAGCCCCACCGTCTGCTGAACCTTCTTCATCCACGGCTGCCCGTGCTACCCATGCTACATCCACTGCACCTCCACCTGCCTCTGAGCCCGTATACCGCCTCGTGCACCACCTATTCCAACAGCTTGATCAGATGGAGCGCCATAACCGGCGCCGGTATGAGAGATTGGAGCGTCGCAGCCAGCGACGCTATTCGCATCTGAAGCTGATGATTCGACAGGGTGGTGACATCCCCTCCGAACTCGACACACCATCAGAGGAGGAGGAGGATGAGCACGAGGAGGAGACTCACCTCCAGGAGGAGACCCATCCGCAGGCAGGCACAGAGCAGGCTGCACCACATCAGGAGGTTACGCATCAGATCGAGGCTGCAGATCCGGAGATCCTGATCCAGTCAGCACCGCCTCTACAGCAGCCAAACCCTCAGCCCACCACCACCACAGAGCCTCCAGCTACCATCCCTACCAGTGATGACACCCCTTCACACTCGGCTTGACTGAGCATCAGGGACAATACTTCATTTTAAGTGTGGGGAGGTCGCCATCTCTGGAATTTTATTTTGGTGAACCACTACATCTCTTTTTTCCTCTTATTTTGGATATTTTTCTGTATTTTTCTTTTTACTGTTATTTTCTGAGTACTTATACATTGCTACTTTTATGTATTTTTACTCTATTTCCGCATTTTGCATTTTTAGTTCATATTTTTAGTTATTCGGTTTAGTTTGCAATTCTGACTTATTAGTGGATTAATTAGTATAGTTTACCCTTTTTAGCATAAGATAGCATAGTTAAATTGAAAAATATAAAAAGGAAGTAAGCTAGGAAATTGAACATAACAGATTTAAATCCATAAACCTTGTATATATAGTATTACATCATATAGTTAAGTTGACAACATTTCATCAAGGAGGAACATTAAAACTTTAAAGGCTACCCTAAATAAATTTTTTTTATGAGAATAATGGGAATTTTTAACTAAACCTGCATAACATATATGAATGATCTGTGAGTCTTGAGCTTAATTGTATGGTTGCATTCAAACCATAATTTCATTCCTGTGTGTTTCGCTTCTTTTTATTCTGATGTTCTTTACTTTGCTTTAATCTATATGTCCAATTATAGAATATAGAATATAGGATATAGATACATACCAAAAGAATGATTGAGGCCATCATTTGATTTTAGCTCACTTACCCCAAAATAACCTACCTTTTACATCACCCTTGTTAGCCCCCTTGAGCCTTTAAAATCCCTTTTATTCTATTTAGCCACACTACTAGCCTTAAGCAGAAAAACAAAATAAAATTCCAAGTTGAATCCTTGGATAGCTTAAGATAGAAAATTATGAATAGATTAAAATGTGAAAAACCTATTGGGAACATGGATGATAGAAACAAAAGGTAGAAAAGTTGAAAGAAATAAAATAACTCAGAAAATTTGGGAAGCATGCTCATGAGAAATCAAAGTGATTCAATTACCATGTGCATTAAAAAAAAAAGAGAGAAAGTTATTTTTCAGCATTTAATAAAAGGGGATACAAAAGAATTCCCAAATGCAAAATAAAAGCAATGCACATGGGATAAAAAAAAAATAAAATAAAATTGAAACATGAGCATGTAACAACAAGTGGGATAATATGGGAAAATTGGTAAAGAAGCTTGTTCTACTAAATATGTATGTTAGGTGAGATTTTAGTCTAATTAAGGATTCACTTATTAGCTCACTTAGCCTTATACATATATCCTTACCTTTACCTTGGCCCCATTACAACCTTAATTAAAGACCTCATGACTTTTAGTATGACTGTACTCTATAATTGTTGATTGGTTAGATGAAGAACAAAGTTATAGAAAGTAAGAATAAAAAGAAAAGTAGAGTGCATAAACCCAATAAACACTGAGTGACTAGAGGGTAAACACAAAATCCAATGAGGGTTCAATAACTTATCAACATATATCTGTGCTTAATTTACTAATTGTTTTGCAAGTTTGTACAATATTTTTATTTCCCATCTCATTTGCTAAAATGCTTTATTATTTAAGGGATGGCTATATATATATATATATATAACTCCTTGAGAATGTGAATTAATTTGATTACATGTAAGCTTTATATATGAGTGGATAAATTAGAATTGCATGACTCATTTAGGTAGATGCATTTAGAATAGGTTGCATTGCATAACATTCCACCACTTTAACCTTACCTTATTCTTTACCTTGGATTTAGCATGAGGACATGCTATTGTTTAAGTGTGGGGAAGTTGATAAACCCATATTTCATGAGTTATTTTGTGCTTAGTTTGAGTGATTTATTCAATCCTTCACCCACTTATTCATATTAATTGCATGATTTTACTTTCCCTTCCTTATTATGTGATGTATGTGAAAAACATGTTCCTAAGCTTTAAAATGAATTATTTTAATTACCTTTATTTCCATTCGATGCCGTGATTAGTGTGTTGAGTAGTTTCATATTTTCTAAGACAGAATGACTTAAAGGATGGAAAAGAAAACGTACAAAAATGGAAGGAAAGTGCGAAACGGAGTTTTGCAGAAACTGGCATCCACGCGATCGCATGGACGACGCGATCGCGTGCTAGGAGCGAAGAAGCAGCGACGCGGCCGCATGACTGACGCGGCCGCGCGACTTGAGCATAGCGCATTCGATGCGGACGCGTGACTGACGCGATTGCATGGCAAGGAAAAGCTCCAGATGATGCGACCGCGTGACCCACGCGGACGCGTGACAGAGGCCACGTATCAGAATTTACAGAATACGCCCCCAGCGATTTCTGAAGCCCTTTTGGCCCAGATCCAAGTACAGAACACACAGATTAGAGGTTATAAAGTGGGGGAATGCATCCATTCAGAAAGGAGCTCGCATTTTTACTACTTTCCATGATTTAGGTTTTGTTTGAGAGAGGTTCTCTCCTCTCTCTCTTAGGATTTAGGACTTCTCTTAGTTTGTAAGAGTGACTCTCGATCCAGGTTTTATGTTTCTTTGTTTTAAGCTTCCCTTTTCACTTTTATTTATCTATTCCAGCACTTGAGTTGATTAATTACTTTTATAATTGAATTTATGAATTATCCCATATTATAGATTATTATTTGAATTAATGATATTTGAGGTATTTTCAATTTATGATTGCTCTTTTTACTTTATGTTATCACTGTTTCCGATCTAAAGACATTTTATTCCAGCAATTTACTTTTTTCCTTTTTGGTCTTGGTTAAGAAATCAGTAACTCAACAGTTGTCAAACTCAGCATAATTGATAATCGTTATCTTGCTAATTAAACTGAACTTCAATAATCCCAACTTTTTCTTAGGAAATAAATAGGATTCGAAGGTCAAACTAATTAGTCCCTTGACTTTCCTTTGCTTTAGTAAAGGTTAACTAAGTGGAATTTAGATTCAACTTTCATTATTGCTGAGAGATATAACTAAGTTGGACTTCCAATTTCTCTTACCTTGCCAGAAGTTTGCTTTACAGTATTTATTTATTTTAATTGCCATCTACTTTACTGGTCATTTAAATCACTTGCTTCTCTCCTTCTAAACCCCGATTACAACCTTTATAGCCAATAATAAGAACATACTCCCTTGCAGTTCCTTGAGAAGACGACCCGAGGTTTAAATACTCGGTTAACAATTTTTAAAGGGGTTTGTTACTTGTGACAACCAAAACGTTTGTATGAAAGGACTTTTGAAGGTTTAGAAACTATACTTGCAACGAGGATTTATCCGCAAATTTCTAGACCACGCAAAAGTTCTCTCATCACCACACCAATCAATTTCCTCAAGTCCAAGGAGACTACACTACTCTTGCTGTAGCCAACAACTACAACAACCGTTCTTCCTACCACCCTCAAAATCAATGCAATTACTCTCATGGTAACAACTATAGTCAAGACTGGCGGGATAACTCTCAAGGAAGCAACCACAATCAAAGGTGGAATCAAGGTAACCCTCCTTCTCAATACCAAAATAATTACTAACCTTTTTCTCAACCACCATTCCACAACAACTCGTACCAAGGCAACCAAAATCACCATAATCAACCATTTCAACACTCATATTAAAACCAACCCAGTAACCAAAGATACCAATCACCACATCAAAGACAATAAGCCCTCGCCAATCAACCCTCTTCCTCTTCCTCAAATCAACCCAATGAAGACGCTTTCCGTCCATTCTTTCAAGAACAAGAGAGGCTTCGGTCTATTATGGAGAAAAGTGAAGAAAACAATAGGAACCTTAGCACCCAAGTAGGGAATTTAACCAACCAAATAGTCGAGATGCTCTCTAGGATATCCTTGCATCCTCCCACTAACAATACCAACACCTCCCAATCTTGTAGCTCTTCTACCCTTCCTTCTCAACCTATCACAAACCCTAAAGGTAGCATCAATGCAATTACCTTAAGAAGCAGTACAACACTTGAGGACGTTGAGCCCAAGCTTATCATTTTGAAGGAGGATGTCCCCAATGTAGAAGTTGATGGAACGGTGGAATTAAATGAGGATAAAATGGAGGAAGTTGTAAGGGAAGAGGAAGAATAATTGAAGGCCAAGGAACCAAAGAGGAAGAACATCTTAGAAGAACAAACTCCTATACCCTTCCCCATGGTAACCAAGAAGGCCAAGAAGTATGAGGAGCTTGATCCTAATATGGTGCAACTTTTCAAGAATGTTGAGGTAACTATTCCACTCTTTGACGCCATACATCAAGTTTTGAAATATGCTAAATTTCTTAAGGAGTTGTGTACCCACAAGGAGAAGATAGAGTATTTTATCAATCTTTTCTCACATTTATTCAATGAAATAGCATGGTTTTGTGATTCTCCCTTAATTTGTGCTTAAGTGTGAAAACATGCTTTTAGACCTTTAATTTGATGATTTTAATTCACCTTTGATTCCACTAGATGCCTTGATGTGTTTGCTAGTAATTTCAGGTTGAAAAGGCTAGGAATGGATTAAAGGAGTGAAGAGAAAAGCATGCAAAATGGAGAACACATGGAAAAGCCAAAGAATTGGATGAGCTCATGGACGCGCACGCGTGGATCGCGAAAACTCAAGGGACGCGCACGCGTGCTGTATGCGTACGCGTCAGTGGCCGCACATGATTTTTAAGAGGAAAAAGTGCCCAGCGAATTCTGAGAAGCTGTGGGGCCCATTTTGTAACCAACTTTGGCGCCAAAATGCTTTAAAAATCAAGGATTGAAGAGCAAAGGGGGATTCCATCATTTTCCACATAGTTTAGCTTAGTTAATACTTTTAGTTAGTTTTAGAGAGAGAAGCTCTCACTTCTCTCTAGGAATTAGGATTAGGTTTAGTTCAATAATCTTAGATCTAGGTTTTAATTCATGCTCTCTTCTACTTCTACCTCTCAATTTTTTGTTCTTCTATTCTTTTGTTGTAATTTCTTCTACTTTGTTTCCATACTTGTTGTTGATCCACTCTTGTTCCTTTTATTTTCTTTCAATTCAATTTGAGGTAATTCATGTCAATAATGTTCTTTTTTATTGTTGTTGTTAATTCTTTGTAATAATTGTTGTTAGATTTCATTCTTGTTGTCAATTTACTATGCTTTCTTTTTATGCCTTCCAAGTGTTTGTCAAAATGCTTGAGACGATGTTAGAGTAGAATTTTATGTTCTTAGCTTGGGAAGGTAACTTAGGAATTCTTGAGTTACTAATGTCCAAGTGATTGATAGTTGATAGCCATTGACTCTAGTTCTCATTAATTCAATTAGTGAATAGCTAGGACTTATGGACCTGGATTGATATAGCTCATTTGACTTTCCTTTACTTGTTAGAGGATGACTTAGTGGGATTGATCCTTGCAATTATCATATTGTGGTTAGTGATAAGGATAGAGATCCTTGACCACCAAACCTTGCCAACACCTTTTTGTCATTTGATTTCCTTTACCATTTACTTTTCTTGTTCTCTATTCAAAACCCCAAAATATACATGTCCATAGCCAATAACAAGAACACTACCCTGGAATTTCTTTGAGAGATGACCCGAGGTTTGAATACTCCGGTTATTAGAATAATTAGGGATTTGTACTTGTGACAAACAAATTTTTGTATGAAGGGATTAGTGTTGGTTTAGAAACTATACTTCGACGAGATTTCATTTGAGAAATTTTAAACCGTCAAAAATCCATTCATCAATATCCTAGAGACACCTCCCATTGATTCGGATAGACCATCTTCCATCTTACTTGGGAGACCATTCTTAAAGACATCCCGCTTTAAATTGGATGCTTATTCTGGGAAATATTCTTTTGAAGCCAAAGAAAGGTGGTAAGGTTCAAATTGGATGAAACTATGAGGCAACCACTAGAGGTGCACTCCATTTTTGGTTGTGACATCATTGAAGATCATATAGTTTAAGTCCACTTTAGAGGTGATGAGGGAATTTATGTCAATAAAGGTTTGAGTACCAAAGGAGTTGGTAAGGAAGATGAAGATGCTCCACAACTTCTACATTATCAAGAAGACAACGCTACTAATCGTGGTCCAATTAACAAGTGGAAGCATCTTCCATTGAAGGACACTCTTGCCGAAGGCAACAAGGAGAGCAAGATAGATGTCCTTGAGGATGTCCCAAGGAGATGAAGCTTAAGCTCATGACTGTCCAACTTAAGGCCGTTAAACAAAAGTGGTAGGTGGGAAACACCCCACCATTGTATGATCTTCCATTTTTCTTTGTTTTCATGTTGAATACTTGCTTAGATTTGCCGGAATTTGATTGGTTTGGATCTTTGATTCTTTTAGTTCCCTTTTGTCTATGTGGATATTTGCTTTAGGAACTTTATTTCGCTTGTTTTAGGCCTTAGAGCATAGAAATTGGTAATATCTTGTGTAGGGTAGCCTCTTGGAGGGTGGAACAAAAGTTTTGTTCCCTGCTGATCTCGCGTACGCGGCCACATTCCTGTGTATGCACACACATTTTTTTAGCTCAAGACGCGTATGCGGTTGTTGCCCGCATACGCATTGCCTTCAAACAGAGAGTACCATCTGCATATGGGGCTTTCGCGTAAGCGCTTCACCTTTCGCGAACCATCTATTCGCGTAAGCAATTCCTTCACATATGCATGTTCCAAAGGCATCCAGCAATGCATGCGTATATGGCCCTTCTGCTGCATACACATCACCCTATTTTGGCCCAAGACGCATGTGCGACCCATGTTCGCATACGCAATGGCCCCATGCAGAGAGCACCTTCCGAGTATAGGCTGCTTGCGTACGCAACCTCTGCCTCCAGCTCTTCATTGATGTGTACACCCCCTCACACATGCATACGCATGGGTTCAAAAACCCTGAACCCCCTGTCGCGAACCCTTCTTCTCTCTTCACCCCTCTTTCATTTTATTTAACCAAATCATTCATCCTGCTACCACACTGCCACAACCCAACTCAGTCTAGCGCCACCGTCGCCGCCAATCTCTCTCTCTCCTCCATTCTCCCTCTTCCACTCTTCTCTTCTACAAAACCACCACCACCCTGTTGCAGCACCCTATCACGAGCTTCCTTTCGGTGATAGCTCTGCCGTTTCAATGCACCGCGCAACCACCACGCACTCCTTTTCCTATTCCTTCACCCCCTTTATTTTGCTCAGGTTCTTATTTCAAATTTCTGTTTTCTTTTCAGTTTAGGACTTAGTGTTTCAATTTGTTTTTAGTTTTAATTTCGTATTATTTAGTGATTTAGGTTAGTATATCTGTTGATTAGACATGATTGCAAGTGTCGGATTGATTGTGTTTGAGCTGATTGTTGCTTGCTTTTGGTTAATGATGAGCGGATAATTTATATGCTTTTTAGCATTGTTTTTAGTATGTTTTTAGTATGTTTTAGTTAGTTTTTATTATATTTTATTAGTTTTTAAATAAAAATCACATTTCTGGACTTTACTATGAGTTTGTGTATTTTTCTGAAATTTCAGGTATTTTCTGGCTGAAATTGTGGGACCTGAGCAAAAATCTGATTCAGAGGCTGAAAAAGGACTGCAGATACTGTTGGATTCTGACCTTCATTCACTGGAAGCGAATTTTTTGGAGCTACAGAAGTTCAATTGGCTCGCTCTCAATTGCGTTGGAAAGTAGACATCCTGGGCTTTCCAGCAATATATACTAGTCCATACTTTGCTCGAGATTTGATGGCCCAAACTGGCGTTCCAAGTTGGCATAAAAATTCTGGCGTCAAAACGCCAAAACTGGCAGAAAAGCTGGAGTTAAACGCCCAAACTGGCACAAAAGCTGGCGTTTAACTCCAAGAAAAGTCTTTATATGTGAAAGCTTCAATGCTCAGCCCAAGCACACACCAAGTGGTCCCGGAAGAAGATTTCTGCAAAAGGATCAATGGATCCTATTCCAACATGATCGAGAACCAACAGCTGATTAGCCGTGCGGTGACAGCGCATTTGGACCATTTTCACTGAGAGGACGAGAGGTAGCCATTGACAATGGTGAAACCCAACATAAGCTTGCCATGGAAAGGAGTATGAATGATTGGAAGAAGGCAATAGGAAAGCAGAGGTTCAGAAGGAACAAAGCATCTTCATACGCTTATCTGGAATTCTCACCAATGAATTACATAAGTATCTCTATCCTATTTATGTTTTATTCATCTTTTAATTATCAATTCTCCATAGCCATTTGAATCTGCCTGACTGAGATTTACAAGATGACCATAGCTTGCTTCAAGCCGACAATCTTTGTGGGATCGACCCTTACTCACGTAAGGTTTATTACTTGGACGACTCAGTGCACTTGCTGGTTAGTTGTGCGGAGTTGTAATAAAGAGTTAAGATTACAATTGTGCGTACCATGTTGTTGGCGCCATTGATGATCACAATTTCGTGCACCAAGTTTTTGGCACCATTGCCGGGGATTGTTTGAGTTTGGACAACTGACGGTTCATCTTGTTGCTCAGATTAGGTAATTTTATTTTATGTTTAAGCTTTTTACTTTTTATTTTCGAAAAAAAAAAAGAAAAAAATTAATATTCTGTTCTTCGGAGTTTTTAAGAATGAATTCTAGAGTTTCATGATAATTTGTTGAAGTCTGGCTAGTTGTGAAACCATGTCTAAACTTTTGGACCGAGGTTTCAACTTATCATCACAAGAGCTTGTTGATTTCAATCAATTTTGCTGTTGAAGGTAATGATTTGCTAAAGCTTGGCTGGCCATTGGCCATGTCTAGTGTTTTGGACCGAAGCTTTCACTGAAAGCTTGGCTGGCTAGTAAGCCATGTCTAATTCCTGGACCGGAGTTTTAGACTAACATTGCATGATTCCTGGAATTCTCATTAAAAATGTTGAATACCTTATTTTCTCTTTTTCCAATTAATTTTCGAAAAATTACAAAAAAAATTAATAAAATTTTAAAACCAAAAATATTTTGTGTTTCTTGTTTGAGTCTAGTGTCAATTTTTAAGTTTGGTGTCAATTGCATGTCTTTATTCTTCCTGCATTTTTCGAATATATGCATTATGTTCTTCATTCATCTTCAAGTTGTTCTTGATGATTTCCTTGCTCTGATCTTTAAATTCTCTTACTTTGTGTGTTTTGTTGTTTCTCATATGTATTCTAAATTTGTTATTGTCTCTAATATGAAAATTTCTAAATTTGGTGTCTTGCATGCATTGTTTATTTGATCTTAGTTCTTCATGATTTAGTTTCATTTTGTTATTATTCTCTAAAAATTAAAAAAAAAATTTAAAAACTATGTCTTTTCAAGTCAATAATACAGAGAATTGAAGATTCAGAACATTCAGCAGAGGAATTACACAGAAAAAGTTGGGCATTCAAAACGCCCAATGAGGAAGGGAAACTGGCGTTTAAACGCCAGCCAGGGTACCTGGCTAGGCGTTAAACGCCCAAAAGGGTAGTATTTTGGGCGTTAAACGCCAGAATGGATACCATTCTGGGCATTTAACGCCAGGAGGACATTAGAGGGAAGATTTTGTTTTTAATTCAAATCTTTTTCAAATTTTCATACTTTTTCAAAATCAAATCTTTTTCAAATTTTCATACTTTTTCAAAATCAAATCTTTTTCAAATCATATCTTTTCAATCATATCTTTTCAAAATCAATTTCTTTCCATTTTTTATTTTTTTACTATTTTCGAAAATCCTTGTTATAATTAATGATTTAATTCAAAATTTTCAAGTTGTTACTTGCCTATTAAGAAAGGATCAATTTTGAATTTTAGAATCATATCTTTTAAATTTCTTGTTAGCCAAGTCATTAATTTTAAAAAAAAAATCAAATCTTTTTAATTGATTGTCAATCATATCTTTTTGAAAACCATATTTTCTCAATCATATCTTCTCAATCACATCTTTTTCAAAATTTATTTTCAATCATATCTTTTTTATTTCTAATTTCAAAATCTTTTTTTCAAAACCAGTTAACTACTTTCTCAATTTCAATTTTCGAAAATCATCAACCATTTTTAAAAAAGAAAATTTTTTTAATTATTTCAAAATCTTTTTAATTTGTTTTCGAAAATTCTTCCCCTCTTCTCACATCCTTCTATTTAAGGACTAAACACTCCTCCACTATCAGCAATTCGGACTCTCTCTCTATAAGTTCGAATTCTCTCCTCTCTACCTCCTCCTTCTACTCTTCTTTTCCTCTGACACCTCAACAAATCCCTATACTGTGACATAGAGGATTCCATACTTTCTTCTCCTCTCTTTCATATGAGCAAGAGCAAGGACAAAGGCATTCTTGTTGAAGCTGATCCTGAACCTGAAAGGACCTTGAAGAGAAAGCTAAGAGAAGCTAAAGTACAACTCTCTGTAGAGGACCTAACAGAAATTTTCAAACAAAAAGAAGCCATGGCAGCCGAAAACAATAACAATGCCAACAATGCAAGGAAGGTGCTTGGTGACTTTACTGCACCTACTCCCGACTTCTATGGAAGAAGCATCTCTATCCCTGCTATTGGAGCAAATAACTTTGAGCTTAAGCCTCAATTAGTTTCTCTAATGCAACAGAATTGCAAGTTTCATGGACTTCCATTAGAAGATCCTCATCAGTTCTTAGCTGAATTCTTGCAAATCTGTGATACTGTTAATACCAATGGGGTTGACCCTGAGGTCTACAGACTTATGCTCTTCCCTTTTGCTGTAAGAGACAGAGCTAGAACATGGTTGGACTCACAACCTAAAGAAAGCCTGAACTCTTGGGAAAAGCTAGTCAATGCCTTCTTGGCAAAGTTCTTTCCACCTCAAAATTTGAGTAAGCTTAGAGTGGAAGTCCAAACCTTCAGACAGAAGGAAGGTGAATCCCTCTATGAATCTTGGGAAAGATACAAGTAATTGATCAGACGGTGTCCTTCTGACATGCTTTCAGAATGGAGCATCATAGGTATCTTCTATGATGGTCTATCTAAACTGTCCAAGATGTCATTGGACAGCTCTGCCGGAGGATCTCTTCATCTGAAGAAGACGCCTGCAGAAGCTCAGGAACTCATTGAAATGGTTGCAAATAACCAATTCATGTACACTTCTGAAAGGAATCCTGGGAATAATGGGACAAATCAGAAGAAAGGAGTTCTTGAGATTGATACTCTGAATGCCATATTGGCTCAGAACAAAATATTGACTCAACAAGTCAATATGATTTCTCAGAGTCTGTCTGGCATACAAGCAGCAACAGGCAGTATCAAAGAAGCCTCATCTGAAGAAGAAGCTTATGATCCTGAGAATCCAGCAATGGAAGAGGTGAATTACATGGGAGAACCCTATGGAAACACCTATAATCCTTCATGGAGAAATCATCCAAATATCTCATGGAAGGACCAACAGAGGCCTCAACAAGGCTTTAACAACAGTAATGGTGGAAGAAATAGGTTTAGCAATAGCAAGCCTTTTCCATCATCTTCTCAGCAACAGACAGAGAATTCTAAGCAGAGCCACTCTGACTTAGCAACCATAGTCTCTGATTTAATTAAGACCACTCAAAGTTTCATGACTGAAACAAGGTCCTCCATTAGAAATTTGGAGGCACAAGTGGGTCAGCTGAGTAAGAAAGTTACTGAACTCCCTCCTAGTGCTCTCCCAAGCAATATAGAAGAGAATCCAAAAAGAGAGTGCAAGGCCATCAACATAACCCACATGGCCGAACCTGGAGAGGAGGAAGAGGCAGTGATCTCCACTGAGGAAGACCTCAATGGACGTCCACTGGCCTCCAAAGAGTTCCCTAATGAGGAACCATGGGAATCTGAGGCTCATACACAGACCATAGAGATTCCATTGAATTTACTTCTGCCATTCATGAGCTCTGGTGAGTATTCTTCCTCTGAAGAGGATGAAGATATTACTAAAGAGCAAGTTGCTAAGTACCTTGGAGCAATCATGAAGCTAAATGCCAACTTATTTGGTAATGAGACTTGGGAGGATGAACCCCCCTTGCTCACCAAAGAACTGGATGACTTGACTTGGCAGAGATTACCTTAGAAGAGACAGGATCCTGGGAAGTTCTCAATACCTTGTACCATAGGCACCATGACCTTTGAGAAAGCTCTGTGTGACCTGGGGTCAAGTATAAACCTCATAACTCTCTCTGTAATGTAGAAGCTAGGGATCCTTGAGGTACAAGTTACAAGAATCTCACTAGAGATGGCAGACAATTCAAGAAAACAGGCTTATGGACTTGTACAGGATGTCTTGGTAAAGGTTGCAGACCACTACATCCCTGCTGATTTCATAATCCTAGACACTGGGAAGTATATGGATGAATCCATCATCCTTGGCAGACCCTTTCTAGCCACAGCAAAAGCTGTGATCGATGTTGACAGAGGAGAATTGGTCCTTCAAGTGAATAAGGACTCCCTTGTGTTTAAGACTCAAGGTTCTCCTTCTGTAACCATGGAGAGGAAGCATGAAAAGCTTCTCTCAATGCAGAGTCAAACAGAGCCCCCCACATTCAAACTCTAAGTTTGGTGTTGGGAGGCCAACACTAGGCTCTGAACATCTATGAGGCTCCATGAGAGCCCACTGTCAAGCTATTGACATTAAAGAAGCGCTTGTTGGGAGGCAACCCAATTTTATTATATCTATTTATTTTTTATTGCTATTTTATATTTTCTGTAGGTTGATGATCATGTGAAGTCACAAAAATAACTAAAAAAGCAAAAATAGAATGAAAAGCAGTATTAAAAATAGCACACCCTGGAAGAGAAGCTTACTGGCGTTTAAACGCCAGAAAGGGGCACAGAGCTGATGTTTAACGCCAGAAATAGGCACAAAACTGGCGTTAAACGCCAGAAAGGGGAGAAAAGCTGGCGTTAAACGCCAGAAATGGGCAGCAACTTGGCGTTTAACGCCAGGATTGGCATAGGAAGGGGCGTTTACACGCCAACATGGTGCAGGGATGAGAAATTCTTGACACCTAAGGATTTGTGGACCCCACAGGATCCACACCTACCTCATCTCTCTCTCTCTCCTTCACACATTTCCATAACACCCTTCCCCAAACACCCTTCACCAATCACCTCAATGCCTCTTCCCCAAAAACCCCTCACCTATCAAATCCTACCCTTTTCTCCATAATCTCTTCACCAATCCACATTCATCCATCATAAAACCCCACCTACCTCACCATTCAAATTCAAACCACTTTCCCTCCCAAACCCACCCACACATGGCCGAACCCTACCCCTCTCTCCACTCCTATATAAACCCCTCATCCCTCCTTCATTTTCACACATCACAAACACTTCTTTCCCCACTTGGCCGAATCACTCCCACTTCTCCATCTCCTCTAATTTCTTCTTTTTCTACTCCTTTCTTTCTTCTTTTGCTCGAGGACGAGCAAACCTTCTAAGTTTGGTGTGGTAAAAGCGTTGCTTTTTATTTTTCCATAACCATTTATGGCACCTAAGGCCGGAGAAACCTCTAGAAAGAGAAAAGGAAAGGCAAAAGCTTCCACCTCCGAGTCATGGGAGATGGAGAGATTCATCTCAAGAGTGCATCAAGACCACTTCTATGAAGTTTTGGCCAAGAAGAAGGTGATCCCCGAGGTCCCTTTCAAACTCAAAAAGGGTGAATATCCGGAGATCCGACATGAGATTCGAAGAAAAGGTTGGAAAATTCTCACCAACCCCATTCAATAAGTCGGGATCTTAATGGTTCAAGAGTTCTATGCCAATGCATGGATCACCAAGAACCATGATCAAAGTGTGAACCTGAACCCTAAGAATTGGCTTACAATGGTTCGGGAGAAATGCTTAGATTTCAGTTCGAAAAATATAAGGTTGGCATTCAACTTGCCCATGATGCAAGGAGATGCACGCCCCTATACTAGAATGGTCAACTTTGATCAAAGGTTGGACCAAGTCCTGATAGACATTTGTGAAGAGGGCACTCAATGGAAGAGAGATTCAAGAGGGAAGCCGGTTCAACTAAGAAGGCATGACCTCAAGCCTGTGGCTAGGGGATGGTTGGAGTTCATCCAACGCTCAATCATTCCCACTAGCAACCGGTCTGAAGTTACTATAGACTGGGCTATCATGATCCATAGCATCATGATTGGAGAGGAAGTAGAAGTTCATGAGGTTATATCCCTAGAACTCGACATAGTGGCGGACAAGTCCTCTACTTTGGCAAGGTTAGCCTTCCCTCATCTCATTTGTCACATCTGCAATTCAGCTGGAATTGACATAGAGGAAGACATCCTCATTGATGAGGACAAGCCCATCACTAAGAAAAGGATGGAGCAAACAAGAGAGCCCACTCATGGACAAGAGCATGAGGAAATTCCTCATCATGAAATCTCTGAGATGCCTCAAGGGATGCATTTTCCTCCACAAAACTATTGGGAGCAAATCAACACCTCCCTAGGAGAATTAAGTTCCAACATGGGACAACTAAGGGTGGAGCACCAAGAGCATTCCATCCTCCTCCATGAAATTAGAGAAGACCAAAAAGTCATGAGGGAGGAGCAATAAAGCCAAGGAAGAGACATTGAGGAGCTCAAACACTCCATAAGATCTTCAAGAGGAAGAACAAGCCGCCATCACTAAGGTGGACCCGTTCTTTAATCTCCTTGCTCTTATTTTTCTATTTTTCAAAAATTATGCTTTATGTTTATCTATGTTTGTATCTTTATTACATGATCATTAGTGTCTTAGTGTCTATGTCTTAAAGCTATGAATGTCCTATGAATCCATCACCTTTCTTAAAAGAAAAATGTTTTAATCACAAAAGAACAAGAAGTACATGATTTCGAATTCATCCTTGAAACTAGTTTAATTATTTTGATGTGGTGACAATACTTTTTGTTTTCTGAATGAATGCTTGAACAGTGCATATTTTTTGAATTTGTTGTTTATGAATGTTAAAATTGTTGGCTCTTGAAAGAATGATGAAAAAGGAGAAATGTTATTGATAATCTGAAAAATCATAAAAATAATTCTTGAAGCAAGAAAAAGCAGTGAAAAGCTTGCGGAAAAAAGAAGAAGAAGAAGAGAAAAAAATTGGCGAAAAAAAGAAAAAAGAAAGAAAAAGAAAAAGTAAGCAGAAAAAGCCAATAGCCCTTTAAACCAAAAGGCAAGGGTAAAATAAAAAGGATCCAAGGCTTTGAGCATTAGTGGATAGGAGGGCCCACAGGAATAAAATCCTGGCCTAAGCGACTAAACCAAGCTGTCCCTAACCATGTGCTTGTGGCGTGAAGGTGTCAAGTGAAAAGCTTGAGACTAAGCGGTTAAAGTCGTGGTCCAAAGCAAAAAAAAGAGTGTGCTTAAGAGCTCTGGACACCTCTAATTGGGGACTCTAGCAAAACTGAGTCACAATCTGAAAAGGTTCACCCAGTTATGTGTCTGTGACATTTATGTATCCGGTGGTAATACTGGAAAACAAAATGCTTAGGGTCACGGCCAAGACTCATAAAGTAACTGTGTTCAAGAATCAACATACTGAACTAGGAGAATCAATAACACTATCTGAATTTTGAGTTCCTATAGATGCCAATCATTCTGAACTTCAAAGGATAAAGTGAGATACCAAAACTGTTCAGAGGCAAAAAGCTACTAGTCCCGCTCATCTAATTGGAGCTAAGTTTCATTGATATTTTAGAATTTATAGTATATTCTCTTCTTTTTATCCTATTTGATTTTCAGTTGCTTGGGGACAAGCAACAATTTAAGTTTGGTGTTGTGATGAGCAGATAATTTATACGCTTTTTGGCATTATTTTTAGTATGTTTTAGTTAGTTTTTATTATATTTTTATTAGTTTTTAAATAAAAATCACATTTCTGGACTTTACTATGAGTTTGTGTATTTTTCTATGATTTCAGGTATTTTCTGGCTGAAATTGAGTGACCTGAGCAAAAATCTGATTCAGAGGCTAAAAAGGGATTGCAGATGCTGTTGGATTCTGACCTCCGTGTACTCGAAGCGGATTTTCTGGAGCTAAAAAAGCCCAATTGGCGCGCTCTCAATTGCGTTGGAAAGTAGACATCCTGGGCTTTCCAACAATATATAATAGTTCATACTTTGCTCGAGATTTGATGGCCCAAACCGGCGTTCCAAGTCAGCATAAAAATTCTGGCGTTAAAAACGCCAGAATTGGCAGAAAAGCTGGAGTTAAACGCCCAAACTGGCACAAAAGCTGGCGTTTAACTCCAAGAAAAGTCTCTACATGTGAAAGCTTCAATGCTCAGCCCAAGCACACACCAAGTGGGCCCGGAAGAAGATTTCTGCATTAATTACTTATTTCTGTAAACCCTAGGCTACTAGTTCTCTATAAATAGGACCTTTTGCTATTGTATTTTTATCTAGGTTCTTCTGGTTCCCTCTCTGGGGCCGAAGCCAATGATCACCATTATCATTTTTATATTTTCAATGGTGGAGTTTTTACACAGCATAGATTAAGGTGTGGAGCTTTGTTGTTCCTCATGAATTAATGCAAAGTACTATTGTTTTTCTATTCAACTCAAGCCTATTTCTGTTCTAAGATATCCACTCGTTCTTCAACCTGACGAATGTGATGATCTGTGACACTCATCATCATTCTCACCTATGAACGCGTGCCTGACAACCACTTCCGTTCTACTTGCAATAACTTGAGTGTGTATCTCTTAGCCTCCTGGTTCATGACGCATGGTTGCCTCGCTTGACAACCGAGCCTTCCATTCCATGAGATCAGAGTCTTCGTGGTATAGGCTAGAATCAATTGGCAGCATTCTTGAGATCCAAAAAGTCTAAACCTTGTCTATGGTATTCCGAGTAGGATCTGGGAAGGGATGACTGTGACGAGCTTCAAACTCGCGAGTGTTGGACGTAGTGACAGACGCAAAATGATCAATGGATCCTATTCCAACATGATCGAGAACCAACAGCTGATTAGCCGTGCGGTGACAGTGTATTTGGACCATTTTTACTGAGAGGACGGGAGGTAGCCATTGACAATGGTGAAACCCAACATAAGCTTGCCATGGAAAGGAGTATGAATGATTGAAAGAAGGTAATAGGAAAGCAGAGGTTCAGAAGGAACAAAGCATCTTCATATGCTTATCTGGAATTCTCACCAATGAATTACATAAGTATCTCTATCCTATTTATGTTTTATTCATCTTTTAATTATCAATTCTCCATAACCATTTGAATCTGCCTAACTGAGATTTACAAGATGACCATAGCTTGCTTCAAGCCGACAATCTCTGTGGGATCGACCCTTACTCACGTAAGGTTTATTACTTGGACGACCCAGTGCACTTGCTGGTTAGTTGTGCGGAGTTGTGATAAAGAGTTGAGATTACAATTGTGCGTACCAAGTTGTTGGTGCCATTGATGATAATAATTTCGTGCACCAGTTAACTTTGAGAGATTTAAATCATGCATATTGATGCGTGAGCATCTTATATCCTTTTTCTAGTTATTTTTAGTTAGATTTCATTTAATTTTACTTGATTTTGATGCAAAAATCCTCTTTGGACACTACTTTGAGTTTTTCTTGTGTTTTTATGATTTCAGGTGAAATTCTGAACAATTTGGCTGAGTTTGGAGCTAAAAAGAAAAATGTTGGCAACACCCCCCTGGGCGCTGAATGCTCAACCGGCGTTTCATGCCAGCAGGGGATCAAGACCAGAAACGTGCACTCCTCCCTTGGGGCGTTTAACGCCCAATCTGGCATTAAACGCCAGCAGCTGGCCTAATTCACCCTCATTTGGGCCTCTTAAGTGGATTTTGCACTCCTTAGCTTGTTTTTAATTCCTTTTTGTAATTTTTAATTACAAACAATATCTTTTAGGATTATTATTATTTTATTTCCATATCAAATTAGATTAATATTAAAAGGAAAAGATCACTTGTATCTGGGTCTTCTTCCTTCCGTATTTTTCAGAACCCTGTTTTCTCTGTAAGTCATGAGCAATTAAACCTCTTGGTTAAGGTTAGGAACTCTATTTATTTCTTTGGATTAGAACTATTATTCTTCTATTTTAATTAATGTTTTGATTGAATTATAAAGTTTGTTTTCATTCTTAATCTTATGAACTAGGTGGAACGAGAGTATGACCCTTTTCTACTTGAGTTCTTGTGATTCTCGAGAGAGTTATCTTGCTTGAACTACATCTTGAAAACAAATTTCTCCTGAATTGCTAATTACATGAGTTAATTGGGATATGTGACATATAATCCTATTAGTAGGGGTGGCAAGCGGGGAAGCCCGCCCCGCTCGGCCAAAAGCTTGCCCTTTGGCAGACTAGCCCGCCCCGCCCTACCTAGTGAGGTGGTCCTAGAATCCCACCCTGCCCCACCTAACTGCGGGCTGGTGGGCTAGCGGGCTAAGCCCGCCAAAGCTCCTCTTTTTTTTTTACTATTAACTACTAAATAATATATATAATTTCACAATCATATTAATAAATTTATAGTTTCTAAAGGCATAAAAAATTATATTTTTTATATTCCTAAACATCAAAATCTTTGTAATTATAAATATCTAATAAACATAATTATAAACCAAGTTTTCATCCAAAATATAAGTATAAATATTCTCTCCAAAGCAAAATAAACATAATTTAAAACATAATTATAAATATTGTCTCCAAAGTAACATAAACATAATCCAAACCACTCAGTTTTTATCTTCACACTCTTGTAAGTTAGGTTGGGGAAAGTTAAGTTTTGGCCAAAAAATTATAAAAATACCCCCTCACTAAAAAAATACTAAGCCCGGCGGGGAAGCCCGCCCCGCCCCGCCAAAGCCCGTGGTTTAAGCGGTGCGGGTTAAGTGGGCTTTTGCTATTTGGCGGTCCTAATTTTCTAGCCCGGCCCACCTTTTTTGGCGGGTTACACGGACCGACCCGGTGGGTTTAGGCCCGTTTGCCACCCCTACCTATTAGCTTTGGGTAATTAGGGTTTTTGTGGCTATAAACTAGTTTTTGAATTTCACCTTCTAATCTGAATTAAGTAACCACGAGAATAGCGGTTAATGAAGGTTAGAGGAGATTAAATCACTAAGAGATTAGGGTTTAATCATTTACAATTTGCCATAGAATGAATCATGCATTGTTAAAATAGTTGGTAAGAACTTTTAATCCGGAAAAGTAAACATCTCCGAGACCTTAATTGTTTTCCTATACTGTTTTCACACTAAACCTTTTGATTGCTTTATTTACTTTCTTATTTATTGTTTTATGTGTTCAACCATCAAAACCCTTTTCTATTCACCTAACTAAGTCCAACCTGACAACCATTGCTTGCTCAGCCGACAATCCTTGTGGGATCGACCCTCACTCACCTGAGGTATTACTTGGATGACCCGGTGCACTTGCTGGTTAAGCTGTGGGTATTCAAAAATCTTGCACCAAATTTTTGGCGTCGTTGCCGGAAATTATTTGTGACTGACAACTACCAGTTGTCTGGTTATTTAGATTAGGTATTTTTCTTAGTTTTTGTTTCTTCCTTTTTCTGTAAATTTTCGAAATCATTTTAGTTTACTTTATTTTCCTTTAATTTTTTATTTTAAGTTTGGTGTCCCGTTAGTGTTTTACTCTTTTTATTTTTATCAAACTTTTCTATTGTTTTCCTCTTTTAAGTTTTCAAATTTTTAGGTTATTTTTGCATTCTTTTAGTTTAATTATTGCTTTATTTTATTTTATTTCTTATTTTTAGGATATCTCATTGGGAGCTCTCTATACTTTGACATAGAAACTCCCACTTTCCTTGGTTTTTTGTTTGTGCGTGCAGGAATAGGGGGAGCTCACTATGGAACCAAATGGGAATGCATAACTCAGAAGAATCATGGGCTCTTACACAGCCTCCACTCCCAATTTTTATGGAAGAAGCATCAGTGTGCATCCTATTGGAGCAGATGAGTTTGAGATCAACCCACAGTTGATCATCCTGGTACAACAAAATTGCCAATTTCACGGGCTTCTGCACGAAGATCCTAACATGTTCATCTCTAACTTCCTGCGGATCTGTGATACTGTGAAAACCATTGGAGTAAACCTTGGAGTTTACAAGCTGATACTCTTTCCATTTGCTGTGAAAGATTAAGCAAAGGAATGACTTGATGCTCAACCTTAGGAGAGCTTGAACACCTGGAATAAAGTGGTCAATAAGTTTTTGAACAAGTTCTTTCCAACGAGGAGATTGACTAAGCTGAGGACAGATGTTCAGACCTTTAGGCAGGGAGAGAGTGAGTCCCTCTACGATGCTTGGAAGAGGTATAAGCTGATGCTTAAGAAATACCCTCCTGATATGTTCTCGGATTGGGGCAAGCTAGATATCTTCTATGATGGACTCTCTGACATGGCCAAAATATCTCTGGATAATTCTGCAGGTGGCTCCATACACATGAAGAAGACACTTGAGAAGGCTGATGAGATCATTGAAATGGTTGCCAATAATCAGTACTTATACTCATATGAGAGGACCTCAGTAAGGAAGGGAGTTAAGGAAGAGTCCATTGCAGACGCAATTCTTGCCCAGAACAAACTCCTAGTTCAACAGATGAACCTTCTCACACAACAGTTACAGAGCATGCAAAGCTCAGTCACCATGTTATAGAATGTTGTTCCTTATGGTACGAATGATGGCTCCCCTCAAGATGAAGCTTGCAACAGTGAGCAGTACGTACTAGAACAAGTCAATTACATGGGAAGCACCTTCGAACATACAGATAGAGTACGTTACTCTCTGGACTTTAACCAAGGGAGAAGAAATCAGGAACCAACTTATGCTAGTAACCCTCAGGGAAGTCCTAATCATGATGCAGTAAACAACAACTTTTTTCAAACCCCACAATCTCAGAGCACCCCTGACCTGGCATCCATGTTTGCAGACTTTATGCAGGAGACCCGAGCCTCCCTCAAAAACCTGGAGATAAAAGTGGACCAGAAGATCAGCAACCATCTGAACTAACCCCACATAGTAGTATGGCTCTAGAGCATGAGGAGGAATGTCAAGCAGTTAGACTAAGGAATGGTAAGACCTTGACTACTCAACATCAGAACAATGAGGGACAGGACGAAAAAGAGACACCAGAGAGCAAAGTTACAGTGACAAAGGACTCCATCAAGGATGCTGAACACTTAAAAGGGAGCAATGTGGGCATTGAACACTTGGGGAGGGGGCAATGAACACTAATGAAAATCGAAGGATGTTCCCCCCAGGCAGCCTGTTAATCCCTTTTTGGTCACTCTGGACACTCATCCTGCACTACCCAAAGCTCTAGAGTACAAGGTCAAGTTACCATATCCTCAGAAACTCCAGAAAGTAAAAAAGGATAAGCAGTTCTCTAAGTTTTTAGAAGTTTTCAAGAAGCTAGAGATCAAAATCCCCTTTGTAGAGGCCCTTGAACAAATGCCTCTATATGCTAAGTTCATGAAAGAAATATTGAGCAACAAAAGGGATTGAAAAGAAGCAGAAACAATGGTACTTACTAAGGAATGCAGTGCGGTCATCCAGAGGAATCTCCCTGAGAAACTGCAAGACCTTGGGAGCTTTGTGATTCCCTGTACCATTGGAAATACCCATATACAGAAGGCCTTGTGTGATCTTGGAATAAGTATCAACCTAATGCCACTATCATTGATGAGGAAACTCCAAATTGAAGAAGTAAAGTCTACCTGTATTTGTCTCCAACTTGTTGACCGCTCAATCAAATTCCCATTTGGAGTGGTGGAAGACCTACTTGTGAGAGTAGGACCTTTTACCTTTCCCACTAACTTTGTAATATTGGATATGGAAGAGGACAAGAATGCATCCAACATTCTTAAAAGACCCTTCTTAGCCACAGGAAAAACTCTTATAGATGTACAGAAGGGTGAAGTAACACTGAGTGTCAATGAAGAGGAGGTTGTGCTGAACATATTGGAGGCTTTGCAACACCCAAATCATCTTGAACAATGCATGAGGATAGACATCATTGAACCTCTGGGTTGCAGAGGTGTTTGGAACTCGGAAGCTTAAAGAGGATCTGGACATTCTAATTGAAGACACTCTGCTTGAAATTGATGATACAACACCTCAGAAGGAGAAGCTCTGCACGCCTAGTGTTGAGGAAGGACCTCCTAAGCTCGAGCTGAAGCCTTTACCTCCATCCTTAAAGTACGCATTCCTAGGTGATAAAAACACTTATCCAGTGATCATAAGCTCGTCCCTATGATAAGAAGAAGAAGAAGAAGAGCTGATTCAAGTGCTCAAGAGCCACAGAACAGCTCTTGGATGGACCATTAGTGACCTAAAAGGGATTAGTCCAACCAAGTGTATGCACAAGATTCTGCTTGAGATTGATGCTAAACCATTTGTGCAACCACAGAGGCGGCTGAATCCAACTATGAAAGAGGTGGTCCAGAAGGAAGTTACGAAACTTTGGGAAGTTGAAATCATATATCCTATCACAAATAGCCCATGGGTAAGTCCAGTGCAAGTGGTGCCTAAGAAGGGAGGAATGACAGTGATCCACAATGAGAAGAATGAGCTTATCCCCACAAGAACTGTCACAGGATGGCATATGTGTATTGACTACAGGAGGCTCAATAACGCCAAAAGGAAGGATCACTTCCCTTTGCCCTTCATAGATTAAATGCTTGAGAGACTAGCCGGACATGCTTTCTACTGCTTCTTAGATGGATACTTCGGCTATAATCAGATTGCAGTGGACCCTCAGGATCAGAAAAAGACAGCATTCACGTGTCCCTATGGAGTATTTGCTTATCGAAGGATGCTATTTGGACTCTGTAATGCTCCTGCAACTTTTCAGAGGTGTATGCTTTCTATTTTTTTAGATATGGTTGAAAAGTTCATTGAGGTATTTATGGATGACTTCTTTGTTTTTGGTGATTCTTTTGACTCTTGCCTTAAGCATCTAGCTTTAGTCCTGAAATGGTGTCAAGAAACAAATCTCGTTTTAAACTGAAAAAAAATGTCATTTTATGGTAACTGAGGGAATTGTTCTTGGCCACCGGATTTCAAACAAGAGAATAGAGGTCGATCAAGCCAAGGTGGAAGAAAGTGAAAAATTACCACCACCTACTAATGCTAAAGCAATCAAAAGCTTCTTAGGACATGCAGTATTTTACAAGAGATTTATAAAGGATTTTTCTAAAATCGCAAAACCCCTGAGCAACCTTTTGGTTGCTGACACTCCTATTATTTTTGACAAAGAATGCTGATGCAGGAGCATCTATTAGGTTATTAGAAATATTAGTTGAAGTAGTAAAGCTTAGTTATATTAGTATTGTATGCATATGAATTAGTCCCACATCACCTAATACTCAAAGGCCTCCCATCCCCTTACTACTATAAATAAGTCCATGTATTCCTTTTGTTATGAAGTTTGAAAAATAAACACTTTTTATATTATAAGCTTTGCGCTTATCTCTTCTAGGCTCTTTTGAGAGTAAAGGGGTACATCCTTGGCCTAGCCAACCAAGGTGGGTTCTTGGCTACTTTCACCATAGTGGGTTATTAACCTCGCCAAGATTGGTGAGCCAAACGACATCCTGACATTAGTTTGGTATCAGAACAAGGTCGGTCCTCAACTTGCTCCAGAAAAATTTAATTTTGTTCGCGGGTACAGGTCCTTAGTGTGGTGCTCTCGCTGTTGGTACGAGTCGTCGTCAGTGCAGATTGTTTGCTGCAAAGTTTCGGGTAATATCATTCTTTTCTCTTTGGTGGCTTTTCTATTGGTGATTATCTTAGTACATTTCCATCATTGGTGCATTCTCATCATCATCGTGCATTATCATCATCATAACATTGGCACTCAATCATCAAACTTATTGAAAGATGATTCCAAAGCGTAGAACTACTCAAGAGATTGAAATGGAGGAGTTACGCCATCAAGTTAAGGAGTTGCAAGAGGAACTTGCAAAATATGAAGCTGCTCAAAATAATCATGGCAAGTAGAGTGATGACAGTTCTTCTAGCGAAGATGATAATAGAAATTCATTTCATTATTCTTCTTCGTCTGATGATTTGTCCACACGAAGAGCATAACACAACAACACAAAAGCTAAAGACTTAGGAATCAAAATTGATATTCCTGAGTTTGAAGGGAGACTCCAACCAGATGATTTTATCGACTGGCTTTGCACAGTGGAAAGAGTGTTCGAGTTAAAAGACATTTCGGATGACAAGCGCGTGAAACTTATAGCAATCAAGTTGAAGAAGCACGCGTCAGTATGCTGGGAGAATCTCAAGCATCAGCGAGGAAGAGAAGGACAGAGCAAAATCAAGTCATGGGATAAAATGTGCCGTGAACTAAGGAAAAAGTTCCTCCCATAGCACTACAGGCAAGAAGTCTTCATCAAATTTCACAATTTGAAACAAAAATCATTGACTGTGTAGGAATACACTATGGAATTTGAAGAACTTCTTATGAAGTGTGACATTCAAGATCCTGAAGAATAGATTGTTGCTCGCTACTTCAGAGGGCTTAATGAAAACATTGCAAACATTGTTCAACTACAACTATTCTGGACATTGGATGATGTTACAAGACTAGCATTGAAGGTTGAAAAGCAAATAACACAGAAGAAGAACAATCGCTTCTCAAAAGAAAGGGGGTGGTTAATTTCCTAAAACAAAAATGGACTTTACAACAATCCTCTAAGATAAGTGATAAACCATTATTTTATGGTCTATATTATGTTTAATTGTGTGGTTTTATCAAATCTTTACCCACTTATTCATATCATTAGCATGTATTTACAATTCCTTCCCAAAATTACTCCATGGTTGAAAACTTGCTTCCTAGAGAATTTTAATTATGTATTTTAATTCTCCTTTATTCCATTCGATGCCGTGATCTGTGTGTTAAGTGTTTCAGGTTTTATAGGGCATGAATGACTTGGAGATTGAAAAGGAGGCTTGCAAAAATGGAAGGAACACAAGAAATTAAGGAGATGACCAGCGAGAAGCGACGCGGACGCATGGCTCACGCGACCACGCGAAATGGAGAAATCAGAGTGACGCGCTCGTGTGCCTGACGTGAACGCGTGAATTGGAAGCTGCACGAGTGACGCGAATGCATGGACGACGCGCACGCGTGGCAAGGCGAAACACAGGATAACGCGAACGCGTGGATGACGCGATCGTGTGACGTGCGCGATCTGTAGAATTTGCAGAATTCGCTGGGGGCGATTTTGGGCCATGTTTTGACCCAGTTTTTGGCCCAGAAAAGCAGATTAGAGCCAGGAAACATGCAGAGACGAGGAACAACATTCATTCCGCATAATTTTAGTTTTTAGATCTGAATTTACTCTTCCTCTAGGTTTTCTCTCTACACATTCATAGTTCTTAGGATTTTGATTTTTATTGCTTTTTGGATTGGGATATTGAGAAGAGTTATTACCTCCGCCAAGACTTCATCATTCTAGTTTGTTTCCTTACTTGTCACTTACTCTTTCATATCTTTAATTTGTTCAGAATTACTATTGGATTATTTTTAGAGTTTATTAATACAAGAACTATTTTCATTTTTTATTGATCTTTTTTATTATTATTTATCATGTCTTCCTTTATTTCCCTTTCTTATTTCGTGAATGTTACATTCATGATGAGCGAGTAGTTCCATAACTTGATTGGGAGTTGGTTGAAAGGAGAACCTTGAGTTGGAATGCTCAAGAGTAAAATTATAATTGAATTTATCGTTGGGTCACCCTCTGGTCACTGATGCTAGTCCTTCCCAAGGGAGAGGATTAGAACTTGTGAATAGAAACTAACTTCCAACTTGCTTGACTTTCCTTTATCTGGTAAAGGATAACTGAGCAGAACAACCTTCAATTATCAATTAATCTTGGGAGAACTCCAACAAGGATAGGACTTCTGACTAATCTACTCCCGGTCAAGGTTTTTCATTTAAATTACATAGATTCTCTGATTTAATTTCCTGGTTATCAACTCAAAACCATTTTTGAAAACATCTGATTAATAAAATAGCACATCTTTCTGCAACTCGTTGGGAGACGACCTGGGACTCATACTCCTAGTATTTTAATTCTAATTTTGTGACAACCCTTCTAAATTGATAAGCAGATTTTTGTTGGTTAGGAACTGTACTTGCAACGTATCTCTTATAATAATTTCTTAACCCGCCAATTTTTGCCACGTCAATTTTTGGCGCCGTTGCCGGGGAGGTGCAATAGAGTGCTAAGTTATTGATTGGAATTTATTTATTTGCATTTTATTTTATTTTGCTACTATGAGCTGCATGTTTCTTTCATTAAATGATGCGTTCACTTTCTGATCCAAGCTTGCCAGTATTTGATCCTAAGATTGAAAGAACTATTTCACGTATAAGGCAAGCTCGGCGTCGGTTAGTCCTCTCCGAGGGCAAATCTGAAACGTCACGTAAGGAAGAAACAAGCTCCCATTCTACTGATTCGGTTGATTTATGTACAGGTGACATGGCAGCACCTAGGAGAGTTACTATCCAGGAAGCTGGAGCCCCTGATTTTATAATGCAACCGTTTCAAGCGCATCACCCAGTGGTGGCTGCAGATTTTGAAATAAAGACTGCACTACTCAACTTGATGCCTAAGTTTCGTGGCTTACCTGCTCAAGAGCCTATCAAGCACCTTAGGAATTTCCAAGCAGCCTGTTCTACTGTCAGGCGCGATGGTGCAGATGAGACTTCTATTTTGTTAAAAGCATTCCCATTGTCTCTTGAGGGAAAGGCGAGAGAGTAGTACTACACTCAACCCGCAGCAACTATTTCTGACTGGAATACGCTTAGAAGAGAATTTTTGGAAAAATTCTTTCTAGCTGAAGTTACTGAAAAACTAAGGAAAGACATTTCCATGATTGTTCAGGATGAATCCGAGACTCTCTACGAATACTGGGAGCGCTTCAACAATCTGATGCCAGGGCATCTTGGCCAGTTTCACTGACCTTTTCTTTACCGTTTTTAGGTTAGTTTCATGCATTTCTTTAGGAAATAAGCTAGTTTTGGGTAGATATTCACCTATGCCTTGATTCAAGCATACATTGTGAATTTTACATAATTTCATGAGGATTTTGGATAAGTTTAGTGACAAATATTATGTTGCATTACCCATGACTTGGACTAGAGCTTTGATGCACTTTATTGCTTGATTTCAGGACCAAAAGGAAGCAAGAAAAGGGGAGGTAACTTGCAAGGTTAATGAGAAAAGTGATTGCCAATAACACTCTCAAAAAGCCATCAATGCCCACGTTAGAGAGTCACGTTAACTAAGTTAACGTGAACTCTAACGTGGAGAAGAGAAGTTGAGCCAACGTTAGTGACACTTAACATTGTCACTAACGTTGGCAATTACTCATAAGTGGCCACGTTAGAAGCCACGTTAACCTAGTTAACGTGGCCTCTAACGTTAAGGGGGGAAGAGAAGCCAACGTTAGTGACACTCAACATTGTCACTAACGTTGGCCTATGATGCAAAGTACCACGTTAACTCCCACGTTAACTTGGTTAACGTGGGAACTAACGTAAGTGATGAAGAGTTGTCGACAACGTTAGTGACACTCAACATTGTCACTAACGTTGAAGCAACCACACAACCCCCAAGAGTCACGTTAACTTCCACGTTAACTTGGTTAACGTGGAAGCTAACGATGAGAAATGAAGGATGAGCCAACGTTAGTGACACTCAACATTGTCACTAACGTTGGGATGGCTAAAGATGGCCACGTTAGAAGCCACGTTAACCTAGTTAATGTGGACTATAACGTGAGACCTAGGGGCACATTGGAACATTAGTGACAATGTTGAATGTCACTAACGTTCTCGAAGGATGGCAAGGGCCACGTTAGAAGCCACGTTAACCTAGTTAACGTGGGCTTTAACGTGAAGCAAGAAGGGGCACACTGGAACGTTAGTGACAATGTTGAGTGTCACTAACGTTCTTGAAGGTTAACAAGGCAACGTTAAAAGCCACGTTAACCTAGTTAACGTGAGTTTTAACGAGAGGCAAAGGGGTACATTGGAACGTTAGTGACAATGTTAAGTGTCACTAACGTTCTCGAACTTATACTCTCACTAAATATTAACACCCATAACGTCCTGAGCTGAAGTCTCTGCCCACTTAGCACTTTCTCTCTGCAAGTAAAGCCAAGTCCAAATGAAGAAAAGAACTGCTTCAAACTCAAGATCCAAAGGCCCAAGACTTGAAGAGTAAACTAGAAGCTGAGAAGAGTAGTATATATAGGAGTAGCTTTGAATTGTAAAAGGAGTTCTGGAGGCTGAAAAAAGAGAACTACTCTCTGTATTTTACTTTCTTTGCAAATTCTAGTTTTATGATGTATTCTCCATCTTTGTTTTCATTTTCAAGAGCTATGAACAACTAAACCCCTTTCATTGGGTTAGGGAGCTCTGTTGTAATTTAATGGATCAATACTAATTTTCATTATTCTTCTTCTATCTTTCCTCTTGATTTTACTTGAAAGCTTTCGATCTTCATCCCATTGAGTAGTTATCTTGGAAGAGAAGCTATTCAAACTTGGATCTCTTTTGAACCTTGAAAGAGGAATGAAGAGATCAAGCTAGAAATGCTTTCTCATGCTGGACCAAATTGGGTTTGGATGGGTATGTGACTATAACCCTCTCAATACTTGATTTGGGAAATGCATGTGGTATAATCAGTGACCAAACTTCATCTCTTCTCATGAGCAATTGACCAAGGAATTGGCTATTGATTAAGATTTGAGAGATTGAATTGCAAGAAATTGTAATTCAATCACTTAAGATTGCCAAGGAGATCAATGAGTGCATTGATTGAGGAATAGATAAAAATGAACTTGATCCGGAGAATTGTAACATCTCCTAAGTCCAATGAACTCCCCATCTCTGATCTTACCCATTCTCTTTAATTTCTGACATTTACTTTTATGAGCAAAATCCCCCATTCCCATTTACAATTATGTAATTTATTTTCAGTCATTTACTTCCAGTCCTTTAATTCTAGCATTTACTTTTCTGTTATTTACATTCCCGCCATTTTATTTTCTGCAACTCTCAACCCAAATTCTGGATTCGCTCAACTAGAACATTCTTCTAATTAAAGTTGCTTGATCAATCAATCCCTGTGGGATTCGACCTCACTCTATTGTGAGTTTTTACTTGACGACAAATTCGGTACACTTGCCGAAGGGAGATTTGTTGAGAGACAAGTTTTCCGTACATCAAGTTTATGGCGCCGTTGCCGGGGATTGATTGTGCATCAACAATGATTAAATTGAAAGATCACTAGATTGAGCATTTTTATTTTGTGAATTTCATTTTTCTGTTTGAGTGATTTACTTTTTGTTTTAGTTAAACTTCTTCCCTTCCCCCTCTACTCTGTTGTTTTTCTTTGTTATTTTTAATTCTGTTTGCTAACCCACTAACTGTTTGATATATTACATCACCCACAACTAACAGCAATTTTGACACAAATACTGTCTGCACCGATTTTCTTTGCTTGTACTTGTTGGTTGTATGACAGGGAGAAGAAGTGGGGCTTCAACTTCCTTTGATTCTGAACCTGAGAGAACCTTCCTTAGACAAAGGAGGGAGGCAAAAGAAAAACGTGTAGTTGGTGCTGAAGAAGAGGAGGAACACTTTAAGGAATACTTTGAACCTAACATGGAAGAAAACATGGAAAATCATCATGAAGAAGAGACTCACAACCATGGCAGAGGAGGTGGAGCAAATCATGCTGGGGAGGATAGAAGAGTTTTGGGCTCTTACATCAATCCAAACCCAGGCAATTGCGGAAGTAGCATCCAAAAGCCAACAATCCATGCCAACAACTTTGAACTTAAACCACAGCTCATCACCCTTGTTCAGAACAACTGTTCGTTTGGAGGAGGTGTTCAAGAAGACCCCAATCAACATTTGACCACCTTCCTGAGAATATGTGACACAGTGAAATCTAATGGTGTTCATCCTGACGCCTATAGACTGCTCTTATTTCCCTTCTCACTCAGGGACAAGGCAGCCAAGTGGCTGGAATCCTTCCCAAGGGAGAGCTTGACAACTTGGGAGGATGTGGTGAACAAATTCTTAGCAAGATTCTACCCTCCTCAACGAATCAATAGGCTGAGAGCTGAGGTTCAAACTTTCAGGCAACAAGATGGTGAGACTCTGTATGAAGCATGGGAGAGGTTCAAGGACTTAACAAGGAGGTGTCCACCTGACATGTTCAACGAATGGGTGCAGCTGCACATTTTCTATGAAGGGATATCCTATGAGTCAAAGAAGGCCGTGGACCATTCATCTGGAGGATCCTTGAACAAGAAGAAGACCATTGAGGAAGCCATAGATGTTATTGAAACAGTAGCAGAAAATGACTACTTCTATGCTTCCGAAAGAGGGAACACAAGAGGAGTGATGGAGCTAAACAATGTAGATGCTCTGTTGGCCCAAAACAAGCTCATCACCCAGTAGCTGGCTGACCTCACCATGAAGATGGAGAGGAACCAAGTAGCAGCAATCTCATCTTCATCAACAATCCAAGAAGGAGTGAATGAAGAAGCAGAGGGGAGTCAGGAGCAAGCCAACTACATTGGGAATTCACCAAGGAAAAACTATTATCCATACTCCAAGGCTTACAACCCTGGATGGAGAAACCACCCAAACTTTGGGTGGGGAAGTGAGCAAGATCAAAACCAAGACCAGAGACGTTACAACTCCAACAATAATGCAGCTCACCAGCAATTCACCCAGAGGACATCTCAACACCCCCACAACAACACGTCTCCACACACTTATCAAAACCAAAACAGCACGTCTGCTCTGAATCACTCATCAATTGATGACAAGCTCTCTAAGATTGAAGCCTTACTTGAAGGAATATGCCAAGAGATTCAAGAAAATAAGGTGTTCAAAGAGGAGGTGCGAGCCAATATTAAGAACCAGGGAGAGACCATTAGGAAGCTGGAATTCCAGGTGGGATATTTAGCTGAGAAGATTCCCAAACCTACTGATAGCTTCCCAAGTGACACGGAGAAAAACCCCAAGGGAGAAGCAAAGAAAGTAAGATGGAAAGATTGCAAAATGGTCACTACAAGTGAACAAGAGATTGAAGACAAGCAAGGCAAAATGTGCAAACAACCTGAAGTCAACTCAACAAAGAAGGAGGATAGAGATCACAAAGAACCAGAAATCTCACAACAATAGCTGCTGAAGCTCTATGCACCATTTCCTCAACTGCTCAATGGTGCTGTGGGAAAAAGAATATACTCAAGGTTCCTAGACTTGTTTGCATCTCTGCATGTGAACATACCATTCATCAAGGCAATTCAACAAATGCCTGCATTCATCAAGTATATGAAGGAACTTCGTCCCAGGAAAAGCTCACTCAAGGAAGGACAGACTATAGTGATGAACAAGGAATGTAGTGCCCTTATTCAACCTGAGTTGCCTACAAAAAGAAGAGACCCAGGAAGTTTTCATATCCCTTGTGCCATAGGTGAAAATATGTTCGACAGAGCACTATGTGATTTAGGGGCCAGCATCAACTTACTGCCCTTATCCCTGGTGAAGATGTTGTAGATCAATGAGATAATACCCACAGATGTAATCATCAGACTGGCTGACAAAACTCAGAAGTAAGCAATAGGAGTGGTGGAAAATGTGTTGCTAAAGGTTGGGAAATACTTTCTCCCAACAGACTTTGTCATCCTGGACATGAAAGAGAGTCACACCCATCCAATCATATTGGGAAGACCATTCCTAGCTACGGCCAGAGCACTTATCGATGTAGAGAAAGGGGAGCTAATATTGAGAATCCATGATGAACGACTCAGCTTCAATGTTTTCAAACTCTCACAAGAAACAGATCAAGAGGACAAGGAACTAAGCACAAATGATAATGAGACACTGAAGGAGGAAACAAGCACTGAAGCACAGCCAGTTCATTCTGAGACCCTCTTAACTGACAAACAAGGAAAACAGCAATTGCCACAGCTCAAGGAAAAGTTGGAGGAACCCAAACCTCTAGAGGCAGGTGAAGACAGCATCACAACTCCTTGGAGAAAAGAGGTCACCAAGGAGAAGGCAACCTCAAAAGAAACAAAGAAGAAGGTACCAAGGAAATGGAGGAACAAGAAGATCCCTACGGAAGACTTCTCTCCAGGGGATAGAGTTGTCTCAGCTTACTTCCCAGATATTCCCCCTAATCTCCCTACTGTGCCATCTCAATTACCTAAGGTCTTCACTATCAACAGAGTTCTTTCCCTGGAACATGTAGAGATCATTGATCCAACCAATGGATACAAGTCCACAGCAAGAGGGGAGGACTTTAAGCACTACCAACCACCATGATGAAGGAAAAACGTCAAGCTAGTGACGCTAAAGAAGCGCTTTATGGGAGGCAACCCATGTTTTATATGCTTTCAGATGATAATGAATAAGTCAATCTTTATGAGCTTCAATCCAAACTTGACAAACAATTGGTGAAAATCTTCTTATGCAGAATATAGTGAGGAACAAGTTTGGTGTTCAAAGCAAACCAAGACGCACGCTAGTCTTGGAAGCTTTAAACACAAAACTTTTCATCACATTGCTTCAAACTAAGTTTGGCGTCACCCCATGGTGCCACCAAAATGCATATAAGGAACCACCAATAGTTAGTTAGTTAGTTGGAATTCATAAATAAACAATCAAATCCTTTTTTCCCTTTTATTAATATTAGCCATAAAATTCATATGGTCATTTTAATATCTTTTCTTACTTTACTTAGTTTGTCTTTATAGGAAAGGAAAAGGAGCATTAAAAGGGATAGATTGGACAACCAAACAAAGAAGGTTCGGACACCACAAAAGGAAGGGTTACACACTTGTTCTAAAGAGGGAATACATTGGAAAATGTTGCCATGCAACATTGAAAAAATGGGACCCCTAGAAGACCGAGCAATCCTATCATAAAGTGATGATCCTTGTCTTCTAGCCATGCATAACCCCAACCGTCCATCAAGTGACCACATCATCAATCTACACCCTCCATTCTCTCACAACTTCTCTATATAAACGACCCTTGTCCGTATCACCCTTGATTGTCATCACACACCCTTCACCACTCTTCATTTCGGTACAATACACCCCCTATCCGATTATAAACATTCCTCCCCTCACTCTCCTCACTGCCATAAAACCCTAAACAACCAAAAGTCTCCACAACCTTACCACCTTCACATATTAATCCTCATTCATGGCATCTTCAAGTTCTAAGAGAAGAGAGGGGAAGGAACCCATGGAAGAACACCCATATGATGAGAAGAGATTTAGAAGCTTGCATCATGCATTGCAATACGGGTGGATGGTTGATAAGGAAATCATTTATGAGATGGGATTTCAAGTTAAGAAGACTGAATGCCCCGAAATCACAGAGAAGGTAGAAAGGAGAAGATGGGAGCTCCTCACTGACCCGGTCACTAAGGTGAATACAAATCTCATAAGAGAATTTTATGCAAATGCAGTCAGATATGATAAGAAAGATGAGTCATATACAAGCTTTGTGAGAGGAACAATGGTGGATTTTGGTCCCATGAGTGTAATGAGGGCATTGAAGCTACGGTCTATACCGTTTGAAGAAGAAAGTTATCACTCAAGATTGGAAAATAATACCAATTATGACCAGCTTCTACGAGACCTTTGTGTACCAGGAGCTGACTGGGAAAGGGGTGCTGGAAATAAACCAAAGTTCATTAAGAGAACAGACCTCACTCCTGAAGCCAAGGGGTGGTTCGAGCTAGTGAAGAGGTCTATTCTCCCAGCTACAAACAACTCGGAGGTGAATCTCGAGAGAGCAACAATGGTGCATTGTATACTCAAGGGAGGAGAAATCAAAGTTCATGAGATCATAGCTCAAGGCATTAGAAAGATGGCAGAGAAAAGCGACTCAAGAGGAACATTAGGTTACCCCAGCACTATTTACCGAATATGCAAGAAAGCTAGGGTGGTTTTTGAAGATGAGGACCCCGTTTGGATAAAGGAAGGTATTCCAATAACGGTCCGAAGGATGAATGCTGCAGCATCCCCCTTGCCTCAACGGAAGCAAAGAAAGAGGACAGCCCCTCAAGTAGTGGACGGCCAAGTCTCAGAGGGTCAAGCATAACAGACCTTGGACATGCACCAATTGTAGGAGGCCATTGATAGCTTATCTAGACAATATTTGAAAAGCCAAGGAGCACAGAAAGAGCTTCAACTACAGATAATGGGGCAGCAAGAGGAAACACTTTCAAGATGGATGACTCAGCAAGGTGAGTGGCAAAGGCAAATGATGGAACAGCAACTAAGCCAAGGACAACAATGGGGAGAAGCATTCAACAGGATGGAACAAAGGCAAAACGAGCAACAAGAATCCTCCCAGAGGCTAATCAACATCCAAGCACATCAAGGGGCACACATACATGAGATGCATCGAAGACAAATAGAACAGGCAGAACTATTGGACGAGCAAAGGGCATTCGCAGAAGGAGTTTACATGAGCGAAACAGGACATCATATAAACACTCAAGCCAGGCTTGGTTACTTAGTGGGACAGCTGCCAATATTGCATCCAGGAATAGCCAAGTATGATGAAATGAAGGATGAATTAGCACGAAAGGAAAGACAAAGGGTGGAAGAGAGTCATGAGTCAGTGAGGAAGGCACTTGAGGATTGGAAGCAAGCAAGATTGGCACGGATGCGAGGAAATGCAAGAGGAAACAAGGAGGACAAGCAAGGAAAAGAGCGTGGACATCCACAACAGTAAAAGGTGGTGGAGTTCCTTCTTTGTTCCATCTTTCTCTATGTTTTAAATAAGGAAGATCTTGTATGAAATAGAACTTGCTTCCATGTTATGTTTAAACCTTTTTCAATCATGTCTTTTAAGTTTTTGGTATTGAAGAGAGTCTATGTGCACTGGTCTTTATGTCACTGCATCCTTACTTCCCTTTCTTGTAAGCTTGTCCCTTTAAATCAAATAAAAAGAGAATGATTGTTTTCAAAAGACCAGAGTAGAGTTCATATTGTGGAAGTGCATTCATGAATCTTTGGGGTAGTCATAAGCTAGCTAAGTTGGTTCAACCACAAGGCTGGGATGACAATTATCTGGCCTGAATACTTTGCTTTGGAGACACTCATGAGACTAAGTTAATAACAAGATCCTAAGAAGAGAAAAGGGAAAGAACAATGGAAGTGAAAAACAAAAGAAAAAGAGTAAGCAATAAGGCTAGGCATCAATGGTTTTAATCTTGAGGCAAGTGTCTGTGGTGCTCCTGTGTGAGGGATCTACTTGAATGAATAAGCTCTTAGGGGTGCCTTATCACTTGGTAACTTGGGTTAACTAACTCGGGATTATCAGCTGAAAGTCCACTATCAAGAGTAACCTTCACTACAGAACACTTAGTAACCCAAAGAGGTGCTGGACACCAAGGTTTCAAGAAAAGAAAATAAATAAACTAAATGCCTGTAGTGTGTATGTATGGGGGATAGGCTTGAGGGAGTAAGTCCTTAGGGGTGTCTCAACACCTAGCACCTTGAACCAACTGGTTCGGGAGTGTTGGCTGAAAGCTTATCTTAAAGAGTTGCCCCCTTACAGAGCACTTAGCCTAAATAACACAAACAACCCTTGAAATAACAATAAAAGGATCAATGAATAAAAGTCTCATGGGATATAAACAAAGTAAGTGTTTATGGACATGATAAAGGTCTGAAAGCCAGTAATGGAATGAACCTAAGATGCTATACATGAAACCACCATAAAATCAGTAACATGACTTCCACAAGAATGACTCACTCCTCTGAATATTCCATTCATCATTCTCTTGTTCCAGTACTTGCTTAGGGACAAGCAAGCTTTAAGTTTGGTGTTGTGATGCCAGGGCATCTTGGCCAGTTTCACTGACCTTTTCTTTACTGTTTTTAGGTTAGTTTCATGCATTTCTTTAGGAAATAAGCTAGTTTTGGGTAGCTATTCACCTATGCCTTGATTCAAGCATACATTGTGAATTTTACATAATTTCATGAGGATTTTGCATATGTTTAGTGACAAATATTATGTTGCATTACCCATGACTTGGACTAGAGTTTTGATGCACTTTATTGCTTGATTTCAGGACCAAAAGGAAGCAAGAAAAGGGGAGGTAACTTGCAAGGTTAATGAGAAAAGTGATTGCCAATAACACTCTCAAAAAGCCATCAATGCCCACGTTAGAGAGTCACGTTAACTAAGTTAACGTGAACTCTAACGTGGAGAAGAGAAGTTGAGCCAACGTTAGTGACACTTAACATTGTCACTAACGTTGGCAATTACTCATAAGTGGCCACGTTAGAAGCCACGTTAACTAGGTTAACGTGGCCTCTAACGTTAAGGGGGGAAGAGAAGCCAACGTTAGTGACACTCAACATTGTCACTAACGTTGGCCTATGATGCAAAGTACCACGTTAACTCCCACATTAACTTGGTTAACGTGGGAACTAACGTAAGTGATGAAGAGTTGTCGACAACGTTAGTGACACTCAACATTGTCACTAACGTTGAAGCAACCACACAACCCCCAAGAGTCACGTTAACTTCCACGTTAACTTGGTTAACGTGGAAGCTAACGATGAGAAATGAAGGATGAGCCAACGTTAGTGACACTCAACATTGTCACTAACGTTGGGATGGCTAAAGATGGCCACGTTAGAAGCCACGTTAACCTAGTTAACGTGGACTCTAACGTGAGACCTAGGGGCACATTGGAACGTTAGTGACAATGTTGAATGTCACTAACATTCTCGAATGATGGCAAGGGCCACGTTAGAAGCCACGTTAACCTAGTTAACGTGGGCTTTAACGTGAAGCAAGAAGGGGCACACTGGAACATTAGTGACAATGTTGAGTGTCACTAACGTTCTCGAAGGTTAACAAGGCAACGTTAAAAGCCACGTTAACCTAGTTAATGTGAGTTTTAACGAGAGGCAAAGGGGTGCATTGGAACGTTAGTGACAATGTTAAGTGTCACTAACGTTCTCGAACTTATACTCTCACTAAATATTAACACCCCTAACGTCCTGAGCTGAAGTCTCTGCCCACTTAGCACTTTCTCTCTGCAAGTAAAGCCAAGCCCAAATAAAGAAAAGAACTGCTTCAAACTCAAGATCCAAAGGCCCAAGACTTGAAGAGTAAACTAGAAGCTGAGAAGAGTAGTATATATAGGAGTAGCTTTGAATTGTAAAAGGAGTTCTGGAGGCTGAAAAAAGAGAACTACTCTCTGTATGTTACTTTCTTTGCAAATTCTTGTTTTATGATGTATTCTCTATCTTTGTTTTCATTTTCAAGAGCTATGAACAACTAAACCCCTTTCATTGGGTTAGGGAGCTCTGTTGTAATTTGATGGATCAATACTAATTTTCATTATTCTTCTTCTATCTTTCCTCTTGATTTTACTTGAAAGCTTTTGATCTTCATCCCATTGAGTAGTTATCTTGGAAGAGAAGCTGTTCAAACTTGGATCTCTTTTGAACCTTGAAAGAGGAATGAAGAGATCAAGCTAGAAATGCTTTCTCATGCTAGACCAAATTGGGTTTGGTATGTGACTATAACCCTCTCAATACTTGATTTGGGAAATGCATGTGGTATAATCAGTGACCAAACTTCATCTCTTCTCATGAGCAATTGACCAAGGAATTGGCTATTGATCAAGATTTGAGAGATTGAATTGCAAAAAATTGTAATTCAATCACTTAAGATTGCCAAGGAGATCAATGAGTGCATTGATTGAGGAAGAGATGAAAATGAACTTGATCCGGAGAATTGCAACATCTCCTAAGCCCAATGAACTCCCCATCTCTGATCTTACCCATTCTCTTTAATTTCTGCCATTTACTTTTATGAGCAAAATCCCCCATTCACATTTACAATTCTGCAATTTATTTTCAGTCATTTACTTCTAGTCCTTTAATTCTAGCATTTACTTTTCTGTTATTTACATTCCCGCCATTTTATTTTCTGCAACTCTCAACCCAAATTATGGATTTGCTCAACTAGAACATTCTTCTAATTAAAGTTGTTTGATCAATCAATCCCTGTGGGATTCGACCTCACTCTATTGTGAGTTTTTACTTGACGACAAATTCGGTACACTTGCCGAAGGGAGATTTGTTGAGAGACAAGTTTTCCGTGCATCACAATCTTCTGAAAGCATGCCCCCACCATATGATTGACAAGATAGTGTTGCTCGGCTACGTCACATAGGGCATGAGGCCTCAAAATAAGACCACATTGGAAAGTGCTAGCAATGGGTCTATAAAAAAGTACAAGACCACTTATGAAGCATGGCAATTGATCAGCGACTTAGCTGAATCTACTCGGAATCACAGGCAGAAATAAAGCCGGTCAAAAGCTGTTGCAGAGGTATCCTCTAGTAGAGAGACTGTTGCTCTAACTCAGAGTATATGTGAAATGACCAACTTACTGAAGCAGATGTAGTTGAGTCAACAACAAGCTCAGCTTTCTCCATCACAGCAAAGCCAACAGTTGGTTCCACAAAGAGTATGCGGGATCTGTGCTGATTATAGTCATTATACTGATGAATGTCTGCAACTTCAGTAGGAAGACAATACTGTGGCAGCCACTCATAACTTCTATGACCGCCCCAATCAAGGATACAATCAAGGTGGCAGCTACAACTATAGATGGCAGGACAATTCCAACCAAGGTTGGAGAGATAATTCTAACCAGGGCTGGAGAGACAACAATAACAAAGGAGGCAGAGACAATCAAGGAAATCAGAGGTGGAATAATAACAACAACAGGCAGCAGAACTAGAACCAGCCTTACAGAGCACCTCACCTGAGGCAATCCCAAGGACCACAGCACAACCAACAACAAGTTCCGCAGATCACTCAATCTAATTCCTCTTCGAATGACGAGGTGTTTCAATCCATTGCGCAAGAACAAAAGAACGTGAAAAGTTCACTTAATGGTCTAACATCCGCTATACAAGTTCTCATCTCTTAGCTGGGATCATCCAATACTTCAAACACTCAACATGCAAGCTCTAGTGGAATTCCTTCTCAACCCTTACCCAATCCAAAGGGTGGCATCAATGCCATCACCCTAAGGTCCGGAACCACACTGCAAGGGAGGAATCAGGAGGAGCCAATCCTATCAGAACACGCCTCAGCTGAAGAGGTGGTGGAAGTAGAGGATGCTGAAGAAGAAGAAGACATACAAGACATGGTTGAAGAAGAAGAAGCTCGACCACAGAAAGAAGCACCAAAGGATGCAGACACTGCAGAAAACGCCCTTCCTATTCCATTTCCACAAATTGCAAGGAAGCCCAAGAAGCAGATGGAACTTGATCCCAAAATGGTAGAAATATTCAAAAAGGTTGAGATAACTGTTCCCCTTTTTTATGTTATTCAGCAGGTACCTAAGTACGCAAAGTTTCTAAAAGATTTATGTATACATAAAGACAAAATTAATGAATTAGAAACTATTCCTTTAGATAGTTCTATATCTGCTTTAATGGGAGGTATACCTGAAAAGTGTAGTGATCCAGGTCCATGTATGGTTAATTGTACTATTGGAGGTGTGATATTTTCTGACTGCATGTGTGATTTAGGGGCGTGTGTTAGTATAATGCCTTTGTCTATATATGATACTTTGAGGCTCCCTCCCTTAAAAAGGTCGGCAGCTCGTTTTGTGTTAGCAGATAAAAGCATTATTACAGTGGTTGGAATTGCTGAAGATGTATTAGTGAGCATTAAGGGGCTCACATTTTCCATTGACTTCTATATCCTGGAAATGCCCCCTAATGACTCAGGAAGGCCATCATCAATCCTGCTTGGAAGACCATTCCTGAAGACTTCAAAATTCAAGCTGGACGCATTTTCCGGAACCTATTCTTTTGAAATAGATGGCAGAATAGTAAAATTCAGTTTAAATGGAGCTATGGAGCACCCTTCGGATGATCATTCTATCTCCCAGTGTGACATCATAGATGAAACCGTGGCTGAAGTTCACCAGGAGGAATTAGAAGAGAAGTACACAGGACAAGGTCCAAGTGTAGGGACATTTTCAGAGGACAATGAGGGCACTTCACCATTATCGCCAGCTCCAGATGATCCAGAGCCTGGCTATGAGCAGAAATTAGAATTAAAGTCCCTTCTTCCACACCTCAAGTATGCTTACCTTGAGGACAAGTAGAAATTTCCAGTTATCATTGCAAGGGAGCTCACTTCTCAACAAGAAGAACAGCTACTCAGTGTGCTGAGAAAACACAAGAAAGCAATTGGATGGAGCCTAGCGGATATAGTAGGCATCAACCCTCAAGTTTGTGAGCACAGAATATTCCTAGAAGAGGGAGAAAAGCCTGTCCGTCAACCTCAAAGAAGACTGAATCCCACCATCTTAGAAGTTGTCAAGAAAGAAGTGATCAGGCTACTTGAAGCAGATATCATTTACCCCATCTCAGATAGCGAATGGGTCAGTCCAGTACAAGTGGTGCCCAAGAAGTCTGGAATCACTACAGTAAGATATGAGCATGGAGAGCTTCTGACAACTAGAGTGATGAATTCATGGAGAGTTTGCATTGACTATAGGCGTCTCAACTAAGCCACTCGCAAGGATCATTACCCCTTGCCATTCATTGATTAGATGTTTGATCGCTTGTCAGGTAAATTCCATTATTGCTTTTTAGATGGTTATACAGGCTATTTTCAAATTCATATAGCTCCTGAAGATCAGGAAAAGACTACTTTTACATATCCTTTTGGAACTTATGCTTATAAGAGAATGCCCTTTGGCTTATGCAATGCACCAGCTACTTTCCAAAGGTGCATGATGAGTCTTTTCTCTGACCTTATTGAGGACTGTATGGAGGTTTTTATGGATGACTTTAGCATTTATGGTGATTCATTTAGCCTTTGCTTAGATAGTTTATCTAGAGTATTAGATAGATGTGTTAGTACGAACCTTGTATTGAATTTTGAAAAATGTCACTTTATGGTAAAACAAGGGATTGTACTAGGACATGTTGTATCTAATACTGGCATTTCTGTAGATCCAGCAAAGGTGGATGTTATTTCTAGTTTACTTACACCTCCTCTGTGAGGGAAGTCCGTTCGTTCCTTGGCCACACAGGTTTTTACCAGAGATTCATTAAGGACTTTAGTAAGGTTGCACTACCCTTATTCAGACTACTGCAGAAGGATATTGAGTTCGAGTTCAGTGAGGATTGCAAACAAGCGTTTGATAAGCTGAAGACCGGCCTGACTCAAGCTCCAATTGTGAGAGGACTAGACTGGAGCCAACCATTTGAAATCATGTGCGATGCTTCCAATCATGCAGTAGGAGCGGCGCTGGCTCAGCGTAGAGGTAAGGATCCTTTTGTAATTGCTTATGCGTCTAAGACTTTAGACGCTGCTCAGTCTAATTACACTACTACTGAAAAAGAGCTCTTAGCTATTGTTTTTGCTCTTAGCTAAAAAGGAATCCAAACTAAGGCTTATACGTTGGATACTGCTACTACAAGAATTTGATTTAGAAATTAAGGATAGGAGTGGTAACCAGAATCTAGTGGCAGACCACTTGAGTCGCCTTGAGCATATTAAGGATGACTCCACTCCTATAAATGATAATTTCCCATTTGATAACCTGCAAGCAGTATTTGAAGTAGTCCCTTGGTATGCACCTGTAGCTAATTATCTAGTCAGCCGCACTTTTCCTCCAAACTTTACTAAGCATCAAAGAGACAAGCTGAAAAGCGAGTCCAAATATTATATATGGGATGACCCATATTTATAGAGATGTGGCGCTGACCAGGTAATTAGACGGTGTGTGCCTCAATCAGAATTCCAGTCCATTTTAGAGGCCTGCCACTCATCTGAGAGTGGAGGACATTTTGGCCCTCAAAGAATAGCTAGAAAAATTTTAGACTGTGGATTCTGGTGGCCTACTCTTTTTAAAGACGCTACTGAATTTTGTAAATCTTGTTCCCCATGCCAAAGGTTTGGTAATATATCCAAGAGGGATGAGATGCCTCAGCAGACTATGCTTTTCTGTGAGATTTTTTATGTTTGGGGCATTGACTTCATGGGTCCATTTCTAAATTCTAATGGTTATTTTTATATATTGTTAGCTATAGATTACGTTTCTAAATGGGTGGAAGAAATTTCTACCCGCACTGATGATGCTAACACTGTTGTTTCTTTTGTTAGAAACCATGTTATTTGTCACTTTGGATCACCACGAGCAATCGTGAGCGATCAAGGCACCTATTTTTGTAACAGGAGACTAACAGGATTACTGAAGAAGCATGGGATAATTCATAAAGTGGCAACAGCCTACCATCCCTAGACTAATGGGCAAGCCGAGGTGTCAAACAGAGAAATAAAGCGTATCTTGCAAAAGATAGTCAAACCTCATAGAAGAGACTGGAGCACCAGGCTACAAGATGCACTCTGGGCATACAAAACGGCATACAAGACACCCATTGGGATGAGTCCCTTCTGCTTAGTTTACGGAAAAGCCTGTCACCTCCCAGTTGAGGTAGAGCACAAAGCCTTTTGGGCAGTGAAGGTGTGCAATATGGAATTTGAGAAAGCCGGAGCTGAAAGGAAGTTGCAACTGCAAGAATTAGAAAGCCTTCGCCTAGAAGCCTATGAGACCTCAAGGCTGTACAAGGAAAAGATGAAGGCTGTGCATGATAAGCACATCAAGAGGAGAGAGTTCCAACCTGGGGACTTTGTCCTCCTTTACAACTCTAGACTGAGGCTCATGCCAGGCAAGTTGAGATCAAGATGGGAAGGTCCATATAGAGTAGAGAAGACCGAGCCATACGGAGTTTTCCACCTAAGTCATCCTTCTAGCTCTGAATTCATCAAAGTTAATGGACATCGCTTAAAGCTATATCATGGTGAGAAGGTGACGAAAAACAAAGAGCTAGAGATCCTCCTCTTGGAGGATCCACCAACAGCAGAAGACTGAGCTAGTGGAGCGTCCAACTTAAGGACGTTAAAGCAAAGTGCTGCGTGGGAGACAACCCACCATGGTATGATCGTTTCTTTTTTTTATCTCTTTATTTCCTTTCTCAATAACTCTTCTCAGTACTAGTGCCTATAGTTTGCATCTGCATTTGCATATTGCATATATATAAAAAAAAATGGCACGCGACGCGACAGCGTCACAAGTGCATAAGGAAGAAAAAGAAATCGAACAGTAAGTCACGCGAGAGCGTGGCTGGAGGCGTGCCTTTGGCACAAATTGACCCACGCGACCGCGTCGTTGATGCGTCCGTGTCATGTGCGAAAAATGCCTCCCACGCGTCTGCGTCACCCACACGAACGCGTAAACTGAAAATCGGCGTAAAAAGGGGTGCATGGCCGAAAGTTGTGTTGGAGTGGGGCTGGAATGGTGCTAGTCGCACAAGCCCTACCACGCGAACGCGTGCCCCACGCGTCCGCGTCGTCTTCCAACCCTGGCCATTCACGCGATCGCGTCCACCATGTGAACGCGTCACCCTGAAAGTTGGCAACAATAAGTTTTGAATAGAGAGTTGTGCGAGCGCGAGGCTGCCCCCGCGTCAGTAGCACAGAACGAGTCACGCGTCCGCGTGACCGACGCGTCCGCGTCGGTTCATATAAGTGCAATTCGCGCGAACGCGTACCCCAAGCGTCCGTGTCGCTTGCGCCGCACAACATATCCATATCTACCAAAATTTCTTATCTTTCTCTTCCCCAAATCCTACTTTTTCTTTTCCCTTCTTATTTTTTTCTTCCCCTTTCTTTCTTCTTCCTTTCTTCTCACTTTCTACTTTCTCTCTCTCTCACCACCATTATCAAGGTTTTTCTTTTCTTCTTCCCTTCTTACTTTTCTATTCTTCTTCTTATTTTTATGTTTTCTTCTTCTTCGAGTTTAATAAAAGAAATTCTAATTGGTTAAATGTGGTGGCAATGCTTTCTGTCTTCTGAATGAATGCTTGAACAGTGCATATGTCTTTTGAATTTGTTGTTTAAGACTGTTAAATATGTTGGCTCTTGAAAGAATGATGAACATGAGACATGTTATTGATAATCTGAAAATCATAAAAATGATTCTTGAAGCAAGAAAAAACAGCAAAGAACAAAGCTTGCAGAAAAAAAAAAGCAAGCAGAAAAAGCCAAAAGCTCTTAAAACCAAAAGGCAAGGGCAAATAAAAAGGATCCCAAGGCTTTGAGCATCAGTGGATAGGAGGGCCTAAAGGACTAAAATCCTGGTCTAAGCGGCTAAACCAAGCTGTCCCTAACCATGTGCTTGTGGCGTGCAGGTGTCAAGTGAAAACTTGAGACTGAGCGGTTAAAGTCAAGGTCCAAAGCAAAAAGAAGAGTGTGCTTAAGAACTCTGGACATCTCTAATTGGGGACTTTAGCAAAGCTGAGTCACAATCTGAAAAGGTTCACCCAGTTATGTGTCTGTGGCATTTATGTATCCGGTAGTAATACTGGAAAACAAAGTGCTTAGGGCCACGGCCAAGACTCATAAAGAAGCTGTGTTCAAGAATCATCACACTGAACTAAGAGAATCAATAACACTATCTGAATTCTGAGTTCCTATAGATGCCAATCACTCTGAGCTTCAATGGATAAAGTGAGATGCCAAAACTGTTCAGAAGCAAAAAGCTACTAGTCCCGCTCATCTAATTAGGATCTGAGCTTCAATCAAAAACTCTGAGATATTATTGCTTCTCAACCTATTAGTCTTCTATTTTATTTGTCTAGTTGCTTGAGGACAAGCAACAGTTTAAGTTTGGTGTTGTGATGAGCGGATATTTTATACGCTTTTTGGGGATAATTTCATATAGTTTTGAGTATGTTTTAGTTAGTTTTTAATCTATTTCTATTAGTTTTTAGGAAAAATTTATATTTCTGGACTTTACTATGAGTTGTGTGTTTTTCTATAATTTCAGTTATTTTTCTGGCTGAAATTGAAGGAGCTGAGCAAAAATCTGATTCAGGCTGAAAAAGGACTGCTGATGCTGTTGGATTCTGACCTCCCTGCACTCAAAATGGATTTTCTGGAGCTACAGAACTCGAAATGGCGTGCTTCCAATTGCGTTGGAAAGTAGACATCCAGGGCTTTCCAGCAATATATAATAGTTCATACTTTGCATAAGAATAGATGACGTAAACTGGCGTTCAACGCCAGTTTTCTGCCCAATTCTGGCGTCCAGCGCCAGAAAAGGATCAAAAGCTGGAGTTGAACGCCCAAACTGGCATAAAAACTGGCGTTCAACTCCACAAATGGCCTCTGCACGTGAATTGCTTAAGTCTCAGCCCCAGCACACACCAAGTGGGCCCCAGCACACACCAAGTGGGCCCCAGCACACACCAAGTGGGCCCCAGAAGTGGATCTCTGCATCATCCATCATAGTTTATCCAATTGCTGTAAACCTAGGCTACTAGTTTAGTATTTAAACAATTTTTAGAGACGTATTTGGTATCTCATGACATTTCAGATCTAAACTTTGTATTCTCTAACGGCATGAGTCTCTAAACCCCATTGTTGGGGGTGAGGAGCTCTGCTGTGTCTCGATGAATTAATGCAAGTACTTCTGTTTTCTATTCAAACACGCTTGTTCCTATCTAAGATGTTCATTCGCGCTTAACTGTGATGAAGGTGATGATCAGTGACATTCATCACCTTCCTCAAACCATGAACGTGTGCCTGACAACCACCTCCGTTCTATATCCGATTGAATGAGTATCTCTGAGATCTCTTAATCAGAATCTCCATGGTATAAGCTAGAACTGATGGCGGCATTCATGAGAATCCGGAAAGTCTAAACCTTGTCTGTGGTATTCCGAGTAGGATTCAAGGATTGAATGACTGTGACGAGCTTCAAACTCCTGAAGGCTGGGCGTTAGTGACAGATGCAAAAGGATAATAAATCCTATTCCAACCGGATCGAGAACCAACCGGTGATTAGCCGTGCTGTGACAGAGCGCGTGAGCGTAGTTTTCACTGGAAGGATGGAAGGTAGCCATTGACAACGGTGATCCACCAACACATAGCTTGCCATAGGAGGACGTGCGTGCGTGAACAAGAAGACAGAGGAAAGCAGAGATTCAGAAGACAAAGCATCTCCAAAAACTCCAACATATTCTCCATTACTGCATAACAAGTAACCTTTAATCCATGCTCTATTGTTTATTCACAATTCAACTGATAAACATAATTGCCTTCCTGACTAAGATTTACAAGATAACCATAGATTGCTTCAAACCAACAATCTCCGTGGGATTCGACCCTTACTCACGTGAGGTATTACTTGGACGACCCAGTGCACTTGCTGGTTAGTGGTACGCGTTGTGAAAAGTGTGATTCACAATTCGTGCACCAAGTTTTTGGCGCCGTTGCCAGGGAATGTTCGTGTTTGAACAACTGACGAATTATTTTGTTGCTTAGATTAGGAAAAAAATCTTTCTTTTTGGTTTAGAGTCTTTTATTATTTATCCCTTGTTAAAACACTTTAAATTTATAGCTCAGTTAATTAGAACGTGGTGTTTATGTTCATGATAATTGGCTATCATATTTTTTAAAACCTTTTTCAAAAATAATATTTTTTCTATTAAATCTTGTGCCAAACTTTAAGTTTGGTGTTTTCTTGTTGATTTCCCTTTGGTTTTCGAAAATTTTGGTTTGGTTTTCTAAAAAATTTTAAGTTTGGTGTTCTTTCTTCATGTTCTTGTGTTCTTGTGAGTCTTCAAAGTGTTCTTGAGTTTTCCTTGTGTCTTGATCTTAAAATTTTTAAGTTTGGTGTTTCTTGGTGTTTTCCCTCCAAAATTTTCAAAAACAAGGAGCATTAGATCTAAAAATTTTAAATCTTGTACTATCTTATTGTTTTTCTCTCTCCTCACTAAATTCAAAAATATCTTTTCAAAATATCTCTTCTAACTTCCTAACTTCTTATCTTTTCAAAATTTGTTTCAACTAAACAACTAACTTTGTGTTTGTTTCTTAACTTTTTCAAAACTACCTAACTAACTCTCTCCCTCTAATTTTCGAAAATATCTTCCCTCTTTTTCAAAAATTTCTTTTTTTAACTAATTAATTTTTATTTTCTTTTACGAAAAAAAAAATTTAATTTCAAAATTCAAATTCTTTTTAGTTATTTTATTTTATTTAAGTATTTACTTCTTATAAAATAAAATAAATAAAAAGATAAATCAGTCCAAGTTATATCCATATATCCATCATGGACATAAGTGGAAATGAACAGTCCAGGAGGACTCTGGGGTCATATTCTAACCCCTCTACTGCTTCATATGGGAGTAGCATATGCATACCCTCCATTGGAGTTAGAAGCTTTGAGTTGAATCCTCAGCTCATTATCATGGTGCAGCAAAGTTGCCAGTATTCCGGTCTTCCACAGGAAGAACCTACAGAGTTTCTGGCACAATTTTTACAAATTGCTGACACAGTACATGATAAGGAAATAGATCAGGATGTCTACAGACTATTATTGTTTCTATTTGCTGTAAAAAATCAAGCTAAGAGGTGGTTAAATAACCAGCCTAAGGCCAGCATAAGAACATGGAAACAGCTGACAGAAAAATTCCTGAATCAGTATTTTCCTCCAAAAAGGATGACACAGCTAAGGCTGGACATCCAAGGCTTTAAACAAGGAGATAATGAATCTCTTTATAATGCCTGGGAGAGATACAGAGAGATGCTACGAAAATGCCCCTCTGAAATGTTTTCAGAGTGGGTTCAGTTAGACATCTTCTACTATGGGCTTGCAGAAGGAGCTCAGATGTCTCTAGATTACTCAGCTGGTGGATCTATCCATATGAGAAAGACAATTGAAGAGGCTCAAGAGTTCATTGATACAGTTGCCAGGAATCAGCATCTGTATCTAAGCAGCAACCCTTCCATGAATGAAGAGGTTAAAACAGTAACTGCTGAATTCAGTACTGTGAAACAAGCTGCTGAATTCAATCAGCAATTGGATTTTTTAACAAAGCAGTTAGCTGAATTCAAGGACAGGCTACAGGAGACAAGGATAGCTAATATACATATAGACGAACAGTTTAAGCAAACAAAGCAGCAGCTATCAAGGCAAATAGCAGAAGAATGTCAAGCAGTTCAATTGAGGAGTGGGAAAACACTAAATACCCCACCTCAAGGCATCAAAAATTCAAGAAATGAGCGACCCACCAAAGATTCACCTGAGAACAGTAAGAGCCCAGGGAAAAATAATTCTGGCACTAAAACGCCAGAAAATGGGTGGAAGGCTGGCGCTGAATGCCCAGACCATGCCCAAAACTGGCATTCAGCGCCAGAAACAAGGCAAGACTGGCGTTCAACGCCAGAAATGGGCAAGAATCTGGCGTTGAACTCCCAACATGGGCACATTTCTGGCATTCAGGCGCCAGGAACAAACAGTGAGCTGGCGTCTAACGTCACTCCAGCTTCTGACCCTGGCACTCAATTGCCAGTGAGGGATCAGACACACACAAGTGCTGATAGCAACCCCTCTAAAAAGGCTTCTTTAACCACTAAGGTTGAGGAATATAAAGCCAAGATACCTTATCCTCAAAAACTCCGGAAAGAGGAGCAGGATAAGCAATTTGCTCGCTTTGCAGATTATCTAAGGACTCTTGAAATAAAGATTCCATTTGCAGAGGCACTTGAGCAAATACCTTCTTATGCCAAGTTCATGAAAGAGATCTTGAGTCATAAAAAAGAGTGGAGAGAAACAGAAAGAGTTCTCCTCACTGAAGAATGCAGTGCAGTCATTCTGAAAAGCTTTCCTGAAAAGCTTAAAGACCCTGGGAGTTTTCTGATACCATGCATATTAGAAGGTGATTGCACCAAGACAGCTTTATGCGATCTTGGGGCAAGCATCAACCTGATACCTGCATCCACTATCAGGAAGCTTGGCTTAACTGAAGAAGTTAAACCAACCCGGATATGTCTCCAACTTGCTGATGGTTCCACTAAATACCCATCAGGCGTGATTGAGGACATGATTGTCAGAGTTGGGCCATTCGCCTTTCCTACTGACTTTGTTGTGCTGGAAATGGAGGAGCACAAGAGTGTTACTCTCATTCTAGGAAGGCCCTTCCTAGCAACTGGACGATCCCTCATTGATGTCCAACAGGGGGAAATAACCCTGAGAGTCAATGATGATGAGTTCAAGTTGAACGCTGTCAAATCCATGCAGCATCCAGACACATCAACAGACTGCATGAAAGTTGATCTCATTGACTCTTTAGTAGAAGAGATCAACATGGCTGAGAGTCTCGAATCAGAGTTAGAAGACATCTTTAAAGATGTTCAGCCTGATTTGGAGGATTCAGGAGACATGAAAGAGCCTCTGAACTTTCTTCTGAAAGAGGAAAAACCCCCTAAAACCGAGCTCAAGCCACTACCACCATCCTTGAAATATGCATTTCTGGGAGAAGGTGACACTTTTCCAGTGATCATAAGCTCTGCTTTAAATTCACAGGAAGAGGAAGCACTTATTCAAGTGCTAAAGACACACAAGACAGCTCTTGGGTGGTCTATAGGTGACTTTAAGGGCATAAGCCCAGCTAGATGCATGCACAAAATCCTATTGGAGGATAATGCCAAACCAGTGGTTCAACCACAGAGGCGGCTAAATCCAGCCATGAAGGAAGTGGTGCAGAAAGAGGTCACCAAATTACTAGAGGTTGGGATTATTTATCCCATTTCTGATAGCCCCTGGGTGAGCCCTGTTCAAGTCGTCCCAAAAAAGGGAGGCATGACAGTGATTCATAATGAAAAAAATGAACTGATTCCTACAAGAACAGTTACAGGGTGGCGCATGTGTATTGACTACAGAAGGCTCAATACAGCCACCAGAAAGGATCATTTTCCTTTACCATTCATAGACCAGATGCTAGAAAGACTAGCAGGTCATGATTATTACTGCTTTTTGGATGGCTACTCAGGCTATAACCAGATTGCAGTAGATCCCCAGGATCAAGAGAAAACAGCATTCACATGTCCATCCGGAGTGTTTGCTTATAGAAGGATGCCATTTGGGCTATGTAATGCGCCTGCAACCTTCCAGAGATGCATGCTCTCTATTTTCTCTGACATGGTGGAAAAATTTCTGGAAGTCTTCATGGATGACTTCTCAGTATATGGAGACTCATTCAGCTCCTGTCTTGATCACCTGAAACTTGTTCTGAAAAGATGCCAAGAAACCAACCTAGTTTTAAACTGGGAAAAGTGTCACTTCATGGTGACTGAAGGAATTGTTCTTGGGCATAAAATCTCAAACAAGGGAATAGAGGTGGATCAAGCAAAAATAGAGGTAATTGAAAAATTACCACCACCTGCCAATGTTAAGGCAATCAGAAGCTTTCTGGGGCATGCAGGATTCTATAGGAGGTTTATAAAGGATTTTTCAAAAATCGCAAAACCTCTAAGCAATCTGCTAGCTGCTGACACGCCATTTGTGTTTGAGACAGCATGCCTGCAGGCGTTTGAAACGCTGAAAGCTAAGCTGGTCACAGCACCAGTCATTTCTGCACCAGACTGGACATTGCCATTTGAGTTAATGTGTGATGCCAGTGATCATGCCATTGGTGCAGTATTGGGACAGAGGCATGACAAGCTTCTGCATGTCATTTATTATGCCAGTCGCGTTCTAAATGATGCCCAGAAAAATTACACAACCACAGAAAAAGAACTACTTGCAGTGGTTTACGCCATTGACAAGTTCAGATCATACTTAGTAGGATCAAAAGTGATTGTGTATACTGACCATGCTGCTCTTAAATATCTACTCACAAAGCAGGATTCAAAACCCAGGCTCATCAGATGGGTATTGCTTCTGCAAGAGTTTGATATAGAAATAAGAGACAGAAAAGGGACAGAGAACCAAGTGGCTGATCATCTGTCCCGGATAGAGCCAGTGGAAGGGACGTCCCTCCCCTTTCTTGAGATCTCTGAGACATTCCCTGATGAGCATCTATTTGCCATTCAGGAAGCACCATGGTTTGCCGATATTGCAAACTATAAAGCTGCACGGTTCATACCCAAGGAGTACAATAGAATACAAAAGAAGAAATTAGTCACTGATGCAAAGTACTACTTATGGGATGAACCCTATCTCTTTAAGAGATGTGCAGACGGAATTATCCGTAGGTGTGTCCCTAGAGAGGAAGCACAGAGAATCATATGGCATTGCCACGGATCTCAATATGGAGGCCATTTCGGAGGTGAGCGAACAACCACCAAGGTCCTCCAATGTGGCTTCTATTGGCCCACACTCCATAAAGATTCCCGAGAGTTTGTACGTAATTGTGACAGTTGCCAAAGAGCTGGTAATCTGCCTCATGGTTACGCCATGCCTCAACAAGGAATCTTGGAAATTGAGTTGTTTGACGTATGGGGAATTGACTTCATGGGACCTTTTCCACCATCATATTCAAACACTTATATTCTGGTGGCAGTTGACTATGTATCAAAATGGGTTGAGGCTATTGCCACACCCACCAATGATACTAAAACAGTGCTGAAGTTCCTCCAGAAACATATCTTTAGCAGATTTGGTGTCCCTAGAGTGTTAATCAGTGATGGGGGCACTAACTTCTGCAATAAACAGCTTTACTCTGCCATGGTTCGGTATGGAATTCGCCACAAAGTGGCCACACCATATCATCCACAAACCAATGGACAAGCTAAAGTCTCTAATAGAGAATTAAAGAGAATCCTGGAACGGACAGTAAATACCCGTAGAAAGGATTGGGCACGGAGCTTGGATGATGCTCTGTGGGCTTACAGAACAGCATTCAAGACCCCTATAGGGACCTCTCCATACCAACTGGTGTATGGTAAGGCATGTCACCTGCCCGTGGAACTGGAACATAAGGCTTACTAGGCAACCAGATTCCTAAACTTTGATGCCAAATTAGCAGGAGAAAAATGATTGCTCCAGCTAAATGAGCTAGAGGAATTCAGATTCACAGCTTTCGAAAATGCCAAGCTTTATAAAGAAAAATCAAAAAAATGGCATGACAGAAAGCTATCATCTAGAATCTTTGAACCAGGACAGAAGGTCCTGTTGTTTAACTCTAGACTCAGGCTATTCCCCGGGAAACTGAAATCCCGGTGGAGGGGACCATACGTGATTACAAGTGTGTCACCATATGGTTACGTGGAGCTTCAAGATATTGATTCTGATAAGAAGTTCATTGTCAATGGACAGAGAATCAAGCACTATCTTGAAGGCAACTTTGAGCAAGAATGCTCAAGGCTGAAGCTAGATTAAAAGCTCAGCAAGGTCCAGCTAAAGACAATAAAGAAGCGCTTGCTGGGAGGCAACCCAGCCATGGGGCATTAATCCTCTAAGCATTTTGCCCTATTTTTCTTTTTTATTTGTTTATATAAAGTTTACTGACACTAAGGTAAAGAATCAATTGCATAAGTTTACAGGGTTACAGAAGGAATTTGCACACAAAACAGAGATAGGGAGCTCAATGGCAAGAAAACGCCAGTAAAGGGGCATTTTGGGCGTTCAGCGCCCAAAATGGGCATCCACTGGGCGCTGAACGCCAGTAATGGTAGCAATTTGGGCGTTCAACGCCAGAAATGGCCACGCACTGGGCGTTGAACGCCAGGAATGGCAGCAATTGGGCGCTGAACGCCCAGGAGATCAGCATTTGGGCGCTGAACGCCCAAAACAAGCAGTGTTTGGGCGTTCAAACGCCAGGAAGACAGGGAGGAGCCAAATCCATTTATCCCACACGTATTTCCATTCTAATTTAAAATTTTATGCTTCAATGCATGATTTTTACATGAACATATCAAGAACCCTGATTTCTAAAATCCTTAATTTCTAAAAATCCATCTTTCCAAATTCAATCCAACTCTTTTCAAAATCTTTTCTGAAAACAAATCTATCTTTTTCACTCAAAAATCTTTTCAACTAATCCATATCTTTTTTTTCAAATCTTCATATTATCTTTTTCAAAATCCAAATTTATCTTTTTCAAAAATCTATCCTATCTTTTCAAAATTACACTATATCTTCTATCTTATCTTTTTCAACTCAATCTTTTTATCTTATCTTTTCCAATCTTTTGAAAACCCACCCCCCACCCCTTTAAAATTGGGTTCGGCCTCCCCCCTCCTCCATCACCAAGTGCACCTCGATCTCCTTCTATCCCTCTCCTTTCTTTTCTTTTGCTTGAGGACAAGCAAACCTCTAAGTTTGGTGTGATTATCCGAGATCACTAAGATCATGGCTCCAAAAGGAAAACAATCCACTCCAAGAGGCAAGAAAGAGAGCGTTCCAAAACCACTTTGGAATCAAGGGAAGTTTTTATCTAAAGAATATTTAGACCATTATCTTAAAGTAATGGGTCTGAGATCAGTGATCCCAGAAGTTAGATTCGATCTGAAAGAAGATGAATATCCGGAGATCCAGGAGCAAATTCGAATCAGAAACTGGGAAGTCCTAGCTAATCCTGAAACGAAAATAGAAAGGAACATGGTCCAGGAGTTCTATGTTAATATGTGGCAGACTGACAAGCAAAGACTATCTGGAACTGCCTGCTACGAATTTCGGACCATGGTCAGGGAAAACATTGTTCATACCACCCCTGACAAGATCAGAGAGATATTAAAGCTACCTCAGCTAAAGGATGATCCAGACTCCTTCAACAGGAGGATGATGAGAGCAGACATTGGCCTGGATAAGATTCTAGAGGACATATGTATCCCTGGAGCCAGGTGGACCACCAACACAAAGGGCGTCCCAAATCAACTCAAGAGGGAGGATCTCAAACCAGTTGCCAGAGGATGGCTGGACTTCATTGGGCGTTCTCTGTTGCCCACTAGCAACCGTTCTGAAGTCACAGTTAAAAGAGCTGTGATGATTCATTGCATGATGGGAAAGGAAGTGGAGGTTCATCAGCTGATTTCAACTGAGCTCTATAAGATTGCTAACAAAAATTCAAAAGAGGCCAGGTTGGCTTATCCAAGCATGATTTCTCTGCTCTGCAAGGACGCTGGAGTCAAGATGGGAATAACTGAATATATCCTAATTGAAAAGTCAATCACCAAAGCATCAGTGGAGAGACAACAAGCACAGGAGGATCTTATCAAGAAGAAAGCACAGGAATTCCTCCCAGAAATTCCTCAAGCAGAATATTGGGAATATCTTGAGACATCTGTCACCAAGATACAGGAAGCTATGGAGCAAATAATAAAACAACAGAAGGAACACAGTCAAATGCTGACCCATATGTTTAAAGAACAAGAGGAGCAGGGACGTGACTTAAGGGAACTGAAGCGCCAAAAGTCTTCTGTAATACCAAGCCTCCCAAGGATCAGAGGAACCCCCATACCCCCAGAATAAAGGTTGTTAATTTCCAATTTCTGCCATAACTCTGTGACAGTGTCCTTATAAAAAGTTCACCTTAGAAGTCATATAATAGTAATTAGTATCTATTTGATTTTATCTCCAATTAAGCTATAGTTTATTTTTCTCATCATCATTAAACATGAATAAAATAGTAGATCTTTTGAATAAGAAGCAATAAAATTTCGAGTTTAATAAAAGAAATTCTAATTGGTTAAATGTGGTGGCAATGCTTTCTGTCTTCTGAATGAATGCTTGAACAGTGCATATGTCTTTTGAATTTGTTGTTTAAGACTGTTAAATATGTTGGCTCTTGAAAGAATGATGAACATGAGACATGTTATTGATAATCTGAAAATCATAAAAATGATTCTTGAAGCAAGAAAAAGCAGCAAAGAACAAAGCTTGCAGAAAAAAAAAAGCAAGCAGAAAAAGCCAAAAGCTCTTAAAACCAAAAGGCAAGGGCAAATAAAAAGGATCCCAAGGCTTTGAGCATCAGTGGATAGGAGGGCCTAAAGGACTAAAATCCTGGTCTAAGCGGCTAAACCAAGCTGTCCCTAACCATGTGCTTGTGGCGTGCAGGTGTCAAGTGAAAACTTGAGACTGAGCGGTTAAAGTCAAGGTCCAAAGCAAAAAGAAGAGTGTGCTTAAGAACTCTGGACATCTCTAATTGGGGACTTTAGCAAAGCTGAGTCACAATCTGAAAAGGTTCACCCAGTTATGTGTCTGTGGCATTTATGTATCCGGTAGTAATACTGGAAAACAAAGTGCTTAGGGCCACGGCCAAGACTCATAAAGAAGCTGTGTTCAAGAATCATCACACTGAACTAAGAGAATCAATAACACTATCTGAATTCTGAGTTCCTATAGATGCCAATCACTCTGAGCTTCAATGGATAAAGTGAGATGCCAAAACTGTTCAGAAGCAAAAAGCTACTAGTCCCGCTCATCTAATTAGGATCTGAGCTTCAATCAAAAACTCTGAGATATTATTGCTTCTCAACCTATTAGTCTTCTATTTTATTTGTCTAGTTGCTTGAGGACAAGCAACAGTTTAAGTTTGGTGTTGTGATGAGCGGATATTTTATACGCTTTTTGGGGATAATTTCATATAGTTTTGAGTATGTTTTAGTTAGTTTTTAATCTATTTCTATTAGTTTTTAGGAAAAATTCATATTTCTGGACTTTACTATGAGTTGTGTGTTTTTCTGTAATTTCAGGTATTTTTCTGGCTGAAATTGAAGGAGCTGAGCAAAAATCTGATTCAGGCTGAAAAAGGACTGCTGATGTTGTTGGATTCTGACCTCCCTGCACTCAAAGTGGATTTTCTGGAGCTACAGAATTCGAAATGGCGTGCTTCCAATTGCGTTGGAAAGTAGACATCCAGGGCTTTCCAGAAATATATAATAGTCCATACTTTGCACAAGAATAGACGACGTAAACTGGCGTTCAACGCCAGTTTTTTGCCCAATTCTGGCGTCCAGCGCCAGAAAAGGATCAAAAGCTGGAGTTGAACGCCCAAACTGGCATAAAAACTGGTGTTCAACTCCACAAATGGCCTCTGCACGTGAATTGCTTAAGTCTCAGCCCCAGCACACACCAAGTGGGCCCCAGCACACACCAAGTGGGCCCCAGAAGTGGATCTCTGCATCATCCATCATAGTTTATCCAATTGCTGTAAACCTAGGCTACTAGTTTAGTATTTAAACAATTTTTAGAGACGTATTTGGTATCTCATGACATTTCAGATCTAAACTTTGTATTCTCTAATGGCATGAGTCTCTAAACCCCATTGTTGGGGGTGAGGAGCTCTGCTGTGTCTCGATGAATTAATGCAAGTACTTCTGTTTTCTATTCAAACACGCTTGTTCCTATCTAAGATGTTCATTCGCGCTTAACTGTGATGAAGGTGATGATCAGTGACATTCATCACCTTCCTCAAACCATGAACGTGTACCTGACAACCACCTCCGTTCTATATCCGATTGAATGAGTATCTCTGAGATCTCTTAATCAGAATCTCCGTGGTATAAGCTAGAACTGATGGCGGCATTCATGAGAATCCGGAAAGTCTAAACCTTGTCTGTGGTATTCCGAGTAGGATTCAAGGATTGAATGACTGTGACGAGCTTCAAACTCCTGAAGGCTGGGCGTTAGTGACAGATGCAAAAGGATAATAAATCCTATTCCAACCGGATCGAGAACCAACCGGTGATTAGCCGTGCTGTGACAGAGCGCGTGAGCGTAGTTTTCACTGGAAGGATGGAAGGTAGCCATTGACAACGGTGATCCACCAACACATAGCTTGCCATAGGAGGACGTGCGTGCGTGAACAAGAAGACAGAGGAAAGCAGAGATTCAGAAGACAAAGCATCTCCAAAAACTCCAACATATTCTCCATTACTGCATAACAAGTAACCTTTAATCCATGCTCTATTGTTTATTCGCAATTCAACTGATAAACATAATTGCCTTCCTGACTAAGATTTACAAGATAACCATAGATTGCTTCAAACCAACAATCTCCGTGGGATTCGACCCTTACTCACGTGAGGTATTACTTGGACGACCCAGTGCACTTGCTGGTTAGTGGTACGCGTTGTGAAAAGTGTGATTCACAATTCGTGCACCAAGGACACTGCGCGATTTACCAACCGCTACTGTGAGCAGATGTTCCCCATCCTAGCAGAAAGGAGTTACAACAACGAATACCTTCTTATCCTCCCGACCCGTATTGCTGAATTTGTTGAGCCGCAAATTGAACGAAGACAATGGGGTTTCCTACAGAGACAGCCATGGCAGGTTAACCTTTCCTGGGTAGTCGAGTTCTACTCTAATTTCTACCTACCAACCCTGCAGTCTGTCTATGTCCGTCAGAAGCAAGTCCCCATTACAGAAGAGGTCATTCAACGAGCTCTAGATCTCCCCCTTACTCAAGAAGGACTGGACGCATTTCAAGAAGCCTCACTCAAGCGCCAGACGTACCAATTTGACTGGGACGTTGTTCTCAGAGTTATCGCACTACCTGGCAGCAGATGGATTTATGGGTACCATCGTTTCCGTCCTAAGGGAATATCAGCTTCCGCACTTACCTTGGAGGCTCGCGTATGGGCACAAATTATGTCCCATTACGTCCTTTCGAGCACCCACGAGTCCTCCTTCATTGCAGACATGGCCGTTCTACTATGGTGCATCCTTACAGACCAACCTCTAAACCTACCAAGACACATCCGGAATGCCATGGGACACGTACAAATTACGGACAACTTACCTTTTCCCGCCTTGGTCTCAGATCTTGTCTCAGCAGCCGGAGTCTCCTACAGAGCTGGAGACACCAAAGCCATGCTCCCACGGGATGATCAATACGTCCCTAACAGGAAATATATAAGACCTCCAGCAGCCACTATAAGCCAGCCTACTAAACCGGCTGAAGACATTCCTCCTTCAACACCACAAGCACCTACAACAAACCAACTGCTCCATCAGATACTTGAAAGGTTGGATCGGCAGGAACACAAAGCAAAGCTAAGAGAGTGCCGTAACAAGCGCCGATTCACATACCTCAAGGAGCTACTTATGGGAAAATACAAAGACCCAGACACCTCGGACTCCACTTCATTTACCAGCACAGGGAGCCATGACGGTCCCGACTGTGGAGATACTGCTACCAACCCACCTTTGTTCCTGACAGATGGTACCGAGGACGGTGCAAAGCCTTAAGTGTGGGGAGGTCGGTCAGTACCTGACTTCCGGAGGTAATTTCTCTTTCTTAACACCAATAAAATAGGATATTTAGTTAGTTTTTCTTTTGTAGAATAGGATAGATTGCATAGTAATAGGTTAGTTGCATGCATGTTCTACTTGATTGAAAAGATAATAAGTTTCTTCTAAGACCCTATTTTTCTTAGAACAAAATTTCACTAATTTTAATCAAAACTTTTATGTTAAATTTGCTTGAAGTTGTATTTGGAACATGGTTTTTGAGCTAAAGAACACACAACCTGTGAGATTTGAGCTTAGTTACATGGTTACCTTATTTAACCATAAATATTTTATTCTTGTGTGTTTACTTCTCTATGATTGTAATCTATATTTTGTTTCATCCTATATGTCCAATGTTTAATATATTTATATGCTTGCATATGATTGAGGCCATTATTTGTTTAGCTCACTTATCCCAAATAAGCCTACCCTTTCAATTACCTTTGTTAGCCACTTTGAGCCTTTAAATCCCATTTGTTCTGTATTTTACCACATCACTAGCCTTAAGCGGAAAAATAATTATATATCCCAATTGAATCTTTGGTTAGCTTAAGATAGAATTGTGTGTTAATTAAGTATGGGAAGATTGTGGGAACAAAGGATAATAAGGGAATGTGTCATGATAATATAATGGGAATTTGGGTGCCTACTCATGTGAACTTATAAAAGAATTAAGAATCCATGTGCATTGATAAGCTATGTTTATTTTTATGTTCAAAAAAAATCCAAAAATATTCAATAATTAAATGAGGGGACAAAATTACCCCAATGCTAAGTTAAAATTCAAAGATCAATGCATATATGATAAAATTAAAATAAAGGTTGATGCATGAGGATGGAATGTGAAAAGGGAATTTTGGGTAGCTAGGTATGACATTTAAGTTATATAGAATATATATATGTGTGTTAGGTGAAAGCTTAGGTTAATTAGAGATTCAATTTATAAGCTTACTTAGCCAGATATATACCCCACCTTTACCTTAGCCCCATTACAACCTTGAAAAGACCTCATGATGTTTGCATTGGTACATTAAATGTTGTTGATTGGTTAGGTGAAGAACAAAAATTAGAAAGCATGATTAGAGAAGGATAGAGTGATTACCCTATACACTAGAGAGACTAGAGTGTACATACATCATCAGTGAGGGTTCAATGCTTAAATTCTATGTTCCTTGCTTTCATGAGCTACCTTCTTGTATTTTTATCTGTTCTTACTGTATAAGAATTGAATTAGTGGAATTTGATTTGTGATTGTCTTGAAGAGCTTATTTACTTTTAACCAAGTGGACAAGAATCATATAGTTGCATTCATATGTATAGGTTGCATTGCATTGCATGAGTTTTACATGTTCCTACTCATTTATTTTATCTCCTTCAACTAAGCATGAGGACATGCTAATGTCTAAGTGTGGAGAGGTTGATAAACCATTATTTTATGGTCTATATTATGTTTAATTGTGTGGTTTAATTATCAAATATTTACCCACTTATTCATATGATTAGCATGTATTTACAATTCCTTCCCAAAATTACTCCATGGTAGAAAACTTGCTTCCTAGAAACTTTTAATTATGTATTTTAATTCTCCTTTATTCCTTTCGATGTCGTGATCCGTGTGTTAAGTGTTTCAGGTTTTATAGGGCATGAATGACTTGGAGATTGGAAAGGAGGCTTGCAAAAATGGAAGGAACACAAGAAATTAAGGAGATGACCAGCGAGAAGCGATGCGGACGCATGGCTCACTTGACTGCGCGAAATGGAGAAATCGGAGTGACGCGCTCGCGTGCCTGACGCAAACGCGTGAATTGGAAGCTGCACGAGTGACGTGAATGCATGGACGACACGCACGCGTGGCAAGGCGAAACATTAGATGACGCGAACGCGTGCATGACGCGATCGTGTGACGTGTGCGATCTGCAGAATTTGTAGAATTCGCTGGGGGCGATTTTGGGCCATGTTTTGAGCCAGTTTTTGGCCCAGAAAAGCAGATTAGAGCCAGGGAACATGCAGAGACGAGGAACAACATTCATTCCGCATAATTTTAGTTTTTAGATCTGAATTTACTCCTCCTCTAGGTTTTCTCTCTACACATTCATAGTTCTTAGGATTTTAATTTTTATTGCTTTTTGGATTGGGATATTGAGAAGAGTTATTACCTCTGCCAAGACTTCATCATTCTAGTTTGTTTCCTTACTTGTCACTTACTCTTTCATATCTTTAATTTGTTCAGAATTACTATTGGATTATTTTTAGAGTTTATTAATACAAGAACTATTTTCATTTTTTATTGATCTTTTTTATTATTATTTATCATGTCTTCCTTTATTTCCCTTTCTTATTTTGTGAATGTTACATTCATGATGAGCGAGTAGTTCCATAACTTGATTGGGAGTTGGTTGAAAGGAGAACCTTGAGTTGGAATGCTCAAGAGTAAAATTATAATTGGATTTATCGTTGGGTCGCCCTCTGGTCACTGACACTAGTCCTTCCCAAGGGAGAGGATTAGAACTTGTGAATAGAAACGGACTTCCAACTTGCTTGACTTTCCTTTATCTGGTAAAGGATAACTGAGCAGAACAACCTTCAATTATCAATTAATCTTGGGAGAACTCCAACAAGGATAGGACTTCTGACTAATCTACTCCCGGTCAAGGTTTTTCATTTAAATTACATAGATTCTCTGATTTAATTTCCTGGTTATCAACTCAAAACAATTTTTGAAAACATCTGATTAATAAAATAGCATATCTTTCTGCAACTCGTTGGGAGACGACCTGGGACTCATACTCCCAGTATTTTAATTCTAATTTTGTGACAACCCTTTTAAATTGATAAGCGCATTTTTGTTGGTTAAGAACTGTACTTGCAACGTATCTCTTATAATAATTTCTTAACCCGCCAATTTCCGTCACGTCAATAAGTCCTTTAAAAAGTTCACCAGCCAATAAGGGGCACAACTCTTCGCATTCTACTGAATCCAACAGAAGGTGTTTCAAGTGTCAAGAATTTGGGCATATTGCTACTGATTTCCCAAATCGAAGAGTTATCACTCTAATCAAAGAAGAAAATCACGAAGATTTAAGTGAGGAGTTCGAGAAGGAGAATGACCTTGAGTATGATGCTGAAGAGGAGGTTCCAGTGGATTGTGGCGAGGCTTTGGTGGTTCGCCATATTTTGAACACTGCCATACTAACTGAAGACGAAAGTTGGCTCCACCATAACATTTTCCACACAATGTGCACTGCCCAAGGAAAGGTGTGCAGGATCATCATTGACTCTAGAAGTTGTGAGAATGTTGTTGCGACTTATATGGTGGAGAAAATGAAGATTCCAACTGAGGAACATCCCCACCCTTATAAGTTACAGTGGCTGAGAAAAGGTAATGAGGTCAAAGTGACAAGGCAATGTTGCGTTCAATTCTCAATTGGGAGTAAATATAAAGATGAAGTATGGTGTGATGTCATCCCAATGGACGCATGTCACTTGTTGCTAGGACGCCCTTGGCAATATGATTGTCATGCTGTCCATGACGAATTCAAGAATACATATTCCTTCTTCAAGGATGGAGTAAAGATTGTGTTGACTCCATTAAGACATGATGAGTACGAGAAGCAAGTTGAGTCGTCCCTTATCACAAGGTCAGACCTTAACGAAGCTCAGCGAAAGTTCAACTTCATATGTTTTTAATTGATTTATGAGGAGAACAAGGAGACCTTGTCCGTGCATGAGGATGTCAAGCCTTTGATTAAATAATTTTCTGATGTGATCCCTGAGGAGATCCCTAATGGGTTACCACCAATGCGAGATATCCAACATGCTATTGATTTTGTCCCTGGTTCGGTAATCCCAAACAAGCCAGCATATCGTATGAGTCCAAAGGAGCATGAAGAGTTGCAAAGCCAAGTAAAACATCTCTTAGAAAAAGGCCTAGTCAGAGAAAGTGCTAGTCCTTATGCCGTTCCTGCTCTGCTAGTTCCAAAGAAGGATGGTTCGTGGCATATGTGTATTGATAGTCATGCTGTGAATAAGATCACCATCAAGTACAGGTTTCCTATTCCCCGACTTGATGATCTGTTAGATCAATTACATGGTGCTGTTATCTTCTCCAAGATCGACTTAAGGAGTGGCTATCATCAAATCCATATGAGGCCAAGTGATGAATGGAAGACAACTTTCAAAATGCAAGATGGAATGTACGAATGGATAGTTATGCCATTTGGCCTCTCTAATGCACCAAGTACCTTTATGCGCTTGATGAACCAAGTATTTCAATCCTTCATTGGAAAGTTTGTTGTTATTTACTTTGATGACATCTTAATATATAATAAGGATCACAATGAACATCTAGTCCATCTACGTTAAATATTTGCGGTACTTCGAGAGCAAAAACTATATGCTAATCTCAAGAAGTGTGACTTCTTGACGAATAGAGTCATTTCTAGGATATGTTGTGACAAGTCAAGGCATTGAGGTGGATCATAGCAAAATCGATGCTATTGTTAATTGGCCTACTCCAAAAACGTTGCATGATATAAGGAGCTTTCATGGATTAGCATCGTTCTATCGGGATTTCATCAAGAATTTTAGCTCCATTGCTGGTCCCCTTACTGAATGTCTTAAGCATGATACCTTTACATGAATTGCTAAGGCGCAACAGAATTTCAAGGCATTGAAGGAAAGAATTTCTACGGCTCCTGTACTTGCACTTCCAAACTTTGATTCCATGTTTGAGTTCCCTTGTGACTCTTCAAATGTTGGTATTGGTGCTGTACTTTCTCAAGAAGGCCGACCAATTGCTTCTTCAGTGAAAAGCTTAATGATGCTAAAATAAAATATTCTACTTATGACAAGGAGTTTTATGCAATCGTGCGAGCATTAAGCCACTAGAGCCATTAATTTGGGACTCAAAATAAGGTTGCCAATGACTTATATAACACCCTAACTTTTAGCACCTCATGATCGTACTAAAAGCCCAGGCGTCACTTACCTCTAAACATTTTTATTTTATACTATCTTTATTTAATACTGAGCCTTCGCGAATACGAACCAAAATTTTAATTAAGAAGACGAAAGGAGACTTTATTTTCAATCACTTAATCACAAAAGTATTTATATATTCACATAGCATTACATACATAGACTTATTTCAAGATTCTCAAAACAAATCATACCCCTCTAAAAATTAAAAACAATAAACGACAAGGAGAAAATAAATTTTAACAACTCAACTCGTGAACAGAATCTTCTATGCTCCTGTAACTCCGCACTAAACCTTCGCACCTGTAATTGAAAGGGGTGGAAACAGGGGGTAAGAACTGAGGAGTTCTTAGTAGGGTCAGGGTTAGAAGTTAAGTTCGTTTCATTATGTTCTCAGTCAACAACAACAATCAATAAAGTATAATCCAACTCAGCAATTACGGAACATAGAATCCAATCACAATCACACACAATCATAGAAAATACAACCACAAAGAAATATGCGGAAACAAGTATGATGTATGTCTAGTCCTATACAGGCCATGAGCTCATGTGTCGATTTATTGCCCGATTCCCGACACTGGTCCTGAGATAAGCGTTTCGTATCATATCACCGTCCCTATCTCAGCCAACGTTCCCTCCATGAGCATTACGCATCGCTGTCCTCATGGGAGAACATTCTTTCGGTCTCCAGTGAGCGTTACGCATCGCCGTCCCCACTGAGTCGTCCTTATAGTGTCAAGTGAACATTACTCATCGCCGTCCCCACTAGACACTTGGCACTAAGGCCCTAACAGCACTCAATTTTTTTCAATCTTTGCTCTCTACTCTTCTGCGGTAGAGATCCCTTTAATTAATATATCCTTCTCTTTTTATTCTTTTTCTTTTCTTTTCTTTCTCATCTTTCTCTTTGATTATCTTACTTCTTTTCTTTCACTCTTCTTTTCTCCAATATTTTAATTCTTTATCATAATTCAACTTCGTATTTTTCCATTGCCTTTCCTTGATGTCTTATGAAAAAGAATCATAAGATTCTTATATTAGCTGTGTCCTCTAAAACTTTTAAGATTCTTCTGTTTACTCTTTTCTAACTTAAATATTCTTAATAAAATGATAACAATAATATAAATAAGATAATTTAAATGATATATATATATATATATATATATATATATATATATATATATATATATATATATATATATATATATATATTTTCTTAAAATTTAGTTTATAAAACTTTATTTTTAAATTTTTATTAATTACTTTCTAAATCACGAATTTTTTAATATTCTATTTTTAACCTTAATATTTTATAAAATTATAATTGAACCTTCACTTATTTTTATATTTATAAAAATAACTCTAAACTTTTATAAAATATTCGGTCTACTCTGAAACTTTTATTTTTTGCTCAAAATACCCCCCGAAACTTATAGAACTACTATTTTTAACTCCAATCTTTTATCAAATTACATTTTCATAATCGAAAATAATATTTGTGTTGGTGACAAATATTCTTTTCAAAAATAAAACCTTCTCTTGTAATCTTTCAAAATATATACTTGATTTTGAATTCTTTTTCGTGCTTTTTCAGTTACCGATCTTTCACAGCTTTTAATTTAATCCGTTTACCACCAAATCTCATCAATTTTCTCAATATTCAAACTTAACAACAGCCCTCAAATACATCAAAAACAATTCAATTTTTATCATATATATAATGGCCAAACTTTAAGGCATCAAAATCAACGAGATTCAACAAAATTTCAAGCACAAAATCACTCAAATTCAAGCAATAATCATCAAACCAACAATCACACATCAAGAATACATTTAGTTCACATTAAAATTACTAAACTCTACCTCTATACGAAATTAAAATACTCGAAGTTTTGGAGAAATTTTTTGCCCGAGCTGTCAAAGAAAAAAATGTCAGAAATCGTCTATACCTCCTAGAACTTCAATTAGCCAAATTTAAAAGGAAGGAGAGCTACGTCACCATTAATTTCCACTGAACAAAAGTGACGCCAACACATAGAAAAAAAAGATACGAATACTTTTATCAAATTAAATTTTTTATTGGAGTTACGGATCGTAAGAAATCAAAGCTAGAAGGTCAGAAGGAGTCGCGGTTTCCTCCCTCACCCACGGTCTCTTTTTCTTTCTTTTCTTTCCTTATGGTTTCGGTTAAAATGAAGTGAAGTTAATTAAAGGCTAGATAGTAATGAGTATTGATTTGTGGTGGTAAGCATTAATAGATGTTATAGATATATGCATATGCATATATACTTTCAAGAGACGTTTTCATTTCTTCCTTAGTTCCCTTAATGGAACCGCTGATAAAAATGACTAGGTGATAATAATATATATATATATATATATATATAAATTCACATTTAACTTTCTTTTCTCTTCTCTTTGTTCCATTTAATGGTTTTGGCTAGTTGCATGAAATCAAATAATAATAATAATAATAAAAATGACTAGGTGATAATAATAATAATAATTGGATTATGTGTTCTCATTATATATATATATATATATATATATATAAAATTCACATTTAACTTTCTTTTCTCTTCTCTTTGTTCCATTTAATGGTTTTGGCTAGTTGGATGAAATCAAATAATAATAATAATAATAATAATAATAATAATAATAATAATAATAATAATAATAATTTTTAACTTTTTTAAAATATTTTATTAAAATGAAAATTATCTAAAAAACTCAATAAATTTTAAACTCAAAATATCATAAAATTTAATTTAATTATTCTTAAAAAAATAATTTTTTTAAATAAAATTATCATCAAATATAATAAATCGTAAATTACTTATTATTTAATTTTCAAAAGATCGGGTTATTATACCTTAAACCAACGACACACTCTCCTTTCCACTCTATAAATTAATATTGTTGGCTTTAAGGTTGTAAATGAGTTATATAAGAAAGATCAAGATTTCGGAGAAATCTAGACGTGCTGCTTGCAACAACCCTATCGACAATTCTTCATTCAAGAAGGTTATCTTTTTAAGGGCAATCAGTTGTACATTTTCTATTGCTCATTATGCCAATCAATCATCTGGAAGACCCATAATAGAGGATTAGCAGGACACTTTGGAAGGGACAAAACGCTGGCTCTCATAAAAGAGAAATTCTATTGGCCAAAACTTAAGCGGGATATCATTCGACACATTCAGAGATGCCACATTTGTCACATTTCTAAAAGTGAAAATCAAAACACTGGTTTGTACAAGCCGTTGCCTGTTCCAAAGGATCCATGGGAAGATATTAGCATGGACTTCGTCTTGAGATTACCTAGGGCACAGAGGTAAAAGGATTCTGTTATGGTGGTGGTTGACAGATTTTTGAAGATGGCTCATTTTGTACCTTGTCATAAGACAGATAATGCTTCCTACATATTAGATTTATACTTTAAAGAGGTTGTGCGCTTGCATGGTATCCCTCAAACAATCACTTCAGATCGAGACGTAAAGTTTATAAGTCACTTCTGGAGGACTTTATGGAGAAAAATGGGAACTCACCTACAGTTTAGCTCTGCTAGTCATCCGTAAACGGATGATCAAACAGAAGTGGTCAACAAAAGCTTGAAAAATTTGCTACGAAGTTTCGTGGACAAACACCCTTGCCAGTGGGATCTTGTATTGCCATAAGCCGAGTTCTCCTACAACAATTCTATTAGTCAAACAATAAGGAGGTGTCCGTTCGAGGTGATATATGGCAAGCGACCCTTGAGTCCTTTAGACTAAGAGAAGAGAAAACCGTGATGAGAAGAGGAGATGGTGATGCCAGGGCATTTTGGCCAGTTTCACTGACCTTTTCTTTACTGTTTTTAAGGTAGTTTCATGCATTTTCTTAGGAAATAAGCTAGTTTTGGGTGGATATTCACTTACATCTTGATTCAAGCATACATTGTGCATTTTACATGATTTCATCAGGATTTTGCATGAATTGGATGATGCATGATCCATGATTAAGAGCAAGACTTTGATGCACTTTGTTTGATTGATTTCAGGCCAAAAGAAGAAGAGAAGAGCCACGTTAGTGGCTACGTTAGTTACACTAACGTAGGCACTAACATGGAAGGAAGGAAAGCCCCAACGTTAGTGGAAAAAGTTAGTGGCATTAACTTTGAAGAAAGGAAATGGAGCCAACGTTAGTGACACTTAACATTATCACTAACGTTGGACCAAGCTCATAAGTGGGCACGTTAGTTGCCACGTTAACTTAGTTAACGTGGCCTCTAACGTTAAGAAGAAAGGGGGGAAGCCAACGTTAGTGACATTCAACATTATCACTAACGTTGGCCAAGTCACATTAAGCCACGTTAACTTCCACGTTAACCTAGTTAACGTGGAAGCTAACGTGAGGAAACAAAGTGGTCGACAACGTTAGTGACACCAAACATTGTCACTAACGTTGGGATGAACACACACTATCCCCAAGAAGCCACGTTAACTCCCACGTTAACCTAGTTAACGTGGAAGTTGACGTGAAGAAGAAGAAGTTGTCAACAACGTTAGTGACACCAAACATTGTCACTAACGTTGCCAACACAAGCCACAAAGAGCCACGTTAACTCCCACGTTAACTTAGTTAACGTGGTAGTTAACGTGGGCAAAAGTCCCACCTAGCAGCCTGACCATGCCTTCTTCAAACACGCATAACTTGAGCCACAAAGCTCCAAATGAGGTGCTTTCAGTGGCATTGGAAAGTAGAATTCCAGAGCTTTTCAAGCATATATGGCACTACATGGTTGACATTAAATTTGAGGGAGAAAACCTGCCCCGAAAGTGCAATGATGAACATGGTATCAGCCTGTATTTAGGCCAACTGACCTCTTCACATTCCAAGAAGTATAACTCGAGTTATAGAGCTCCAAATGATGCGCTTCTAAAGGCATTGAAAAGTAGACATCCAGGGCTTTCCAAAGATATATAATAGTATGGGGTGGACACTAAGTTTGAGCTTCAGAAACAGGAAATCGCAAGCGTTATTGGCAATCAACATTTCCAGTAACGTTGGCATATATGCCAGCGACCATGTCCACTTCAAAGGAGCATAACTTGAGCTACAGAGGTCCAATTGAGGTGATTCTAGTTGCGTTAGAAAGCTGACATTCAGAGCTTTCCAACGACAAATAATACTCTATAGTGGGCATGAAATTTGAGCACAAACAAGAGGCATCTTTTAAGCCCCAAAAACACCAACTGGGCAGCAAGTGCAACGTTAGCCACAATAACTTTAGCACTAACGCCACACTTGTAGCGTTAGTGTGGCTAACTTTGGCACTAACTTTAGCACCTAGACCTCAACTTGACTCACTTCTCTCTCAAGCCCACTTCAAAGCTCAAGCAAGCAAGCCCACAATTGTCAACCAATCAAGGCCACAAGAAGCATCTAGAATAGGAATTTTCATTTAATTGTAATTTGCTTTTAATTTCATTTTGTAATTTAGGAGAACCTATATAAAGGCCTTAGTTTTTACATTGAATGGATCTTAGGGCCCGGACAGAAATTGGGGAATTGAGGGATGGAAGAGGGGTCTTCGGACTCCCTTCCCTCACACACTTTTTCTTTTCTTTCTTTGTACTTTTCATTTATGAATTTGGAAGTTTTATTTTTAGTTTTAATCTTCATCTTTACTTTTCTGCACTTTTTTTCTTTTCTATTTTTGTAGAGCAATGATCAACTAACTCTTTACATTGGGTTAGAGAGCTCTATTGTGATTCAATGGATCAATTATAGTTCTTATTCTTCTTCTTCCTTCTTTTCTCTTGATTTTACTTGAAAGCTTTCGATCTTCATCCAATTGGATAGTTATCTTGGAAAAGAAACTATTCATACTTGGATCTCTTCTGAACCTTGGAAGAGGAATGAAGAGATCAAGCTAGAAATGCTTTCTCATGCTAGACCAAATTGGGTTTGGATGGATATGTGACTATAATCCTCTCAACACTTGATTTGGGAAATGCATGTGGTATAATCAGTGACCATACTTCATCTCTTCTCATGAGCAATTGACCAAGGAATTGGCTATTGATCAAGATTTGAGAGATTGAATTACAAGAAATTGTAATTCAATCACTTAAGATTGCCAAGGAGATCAATGAGTGCATTGATTGAGGAAGAGATGAGAATGAACTTGATCCGGAGGATTGCAATATCTCTTGATCCCAATGTTCATTTTATTTTTAGTTCTTACATTTACTTTTCTTGCCATTTTACTTTTCTGCACTTTGCTGCCCATCATCCAAATCTGATTCGTCTAACTAGGATAATTAATTAACCATTGATTGCTTAATCCGTTAATCTCTGTGGGATTCGACCTCACTCTATTGTGAGTTTTACTTGACGACAATTCGGTATACTTGCCGAAGGGAGATTTGTTGAGAGACAAGTTTTCCGTGCATCAAGTTTATGGCGCCGTTGCCGGGGATTGATTGTGCATCAACAATGATTAGATTGGAAGATCACTAGATTGAGCATTTTATTTTGTGAATTTCATTTTTCTGTTTGAGTGATTTACTTTTTGTTTTAGTTAAACTTCTTCCCTTCTCCATCTACTCTTTTATTTTTCTTTGTTATTTTCAATTCTGTTTGCTAACCCACTAACTGTTTGATATATTGCATCACCCACAACTAACATCAATTCTGACACAAATACTGTCTGCACCTATTTTCTCTGCTTGTACTTGTTGGTTGTATGACAGGGAGAAGAAGCGGGGCTTCAACTTCCTTTGATTCTGAACCAGAGAGAACCTTCCTTAGACTAAGGAGGGAGGCAAAAGAAAAATGAGTAGTTGGTGCTGAAGAAGAGGAGGAACAGTTTGAGGAATACTTTGAACCAAACATGGAAGAAAACATGGAAAATCATCATGAAGAAGAGATTCACAACCATGGCAGAGGAGGTGGAGCAAATCATGCTGGGGAGGATAGAAGAGTTTTGGGCTCTTACATTAATCCAAACCCAGGCAATTGTGGAAGTAGCATCCAAAAGCCAACAATCCATGCCAATAACTTTGAACTTAAACCATAGCTCATCACCCTTGTTCAGAACAACTGTTCGTTTGGAGGAGGTGTTCAAGAAGATCCCAACCAACATTTGACCACCTTCCTGAGAATATGTGACACAGTGAAATTTAATGGTGTTCATTCTGACGCCTATAGATTGCTCTTATTTCCCTTCTCACTCAGAGACAAGGCAGCCAAGTGGCTGGAATCCTTCCCAAGGGAGAGCTTGACAACTTGGGAGGATGTAGTGAACAAATTCTTAGCAAGATTCTACCCTCCTCAACGAATCAATAGGCTGAGAGCTGAGGTTCAAACCTTCAGGCAACAGGATGGTGAGACTCTGTATGAAGCATGGGAGAGGTTCAAAGACTTAACAAGGAGGTGTCCACCTGACATGTTCAACGAATGGGTCCAGCTGCACATTTTCTATGAAGGGCTCTCTTATGAGTCAAAGAAGGCAGTAGACCATTCATCTGGAGGGTCCTTGAACAAGAAGAAGACCATTGAGGAAGCCATAGATGTTATTGAAACAGTAGCAGAAAACGACTACTTCTATGCTTCCGAAAGAGGGAACACAAGAGGAGTGATGGAGCTAAACAATGTGGATGCTCTATTGGCCCAAAACAAGCTCATTATCCAGCAGCTGGCTGACCTCACCAAGAAGATGGAGATGAACCAAGTAGCAGCAATCTCCACTTCATCAACAACACAAGAAGGAGTAAACCAAGAAGCAGAAGGGAGTCAGGAGCAAGCCAACTACATTGGGAATTCACCAAGGAAAAACTATGATCCATACTCCAAGACCTACAACCCTGGATGGAGAAATCACCCGAACTTTGGGTGGGGAAGTGAGCAAGATCAAAACCAAGACCAGAGACGTTACAACTCCAACAACAATGCAGCTCACCAACAATTCACCCAGAGGACATCTCAACACCCCCACAACAACACTTCTCCACATACTTATCAAAACCAAAACAGCACATCTGCTCCGAACCACTCATCAATTGATGACAGGCTCTCTAAGATTGAAGCCTTACTTGAAGGAATATGCCAAGAGATTCAAGAAAATAAGGTGTTCAAAGAGGAGGTGCGAGCCAATATTAAGAACCAGGGAGAAACCATTAGGAAGATGGAATTCCAGGTGGGATATTTAGCTGAGAAGATTCCCAAACCTACTGATAGCTTCCCAAGTGACACTGAGAAAAACCCCAAGGGAGAAGCAAAGAAAGTAAGATGGGAAGATTGCAAAATGGTCACTACAAGTGATCAAGAGATTGAAGACAAGCAAGGCAAAATGTGCAAACAACCTGAAGACAACTCAACAAAGGAGGAGGATAGAGATCACAAAGAACCAGAAATCTCACAACAAGAGCTGCTGAAGCTCTATGCACCATTCCCTCAACTGCTCAATGGTGCTGTGGGAAAAAGAATATACTCAAGGTTCCTAGACTTGTTTGCATCTCTGCATGTGAACATACCATTTATCAAGGCAATTCAACAAATGCCTGCATTCATCAAGTATATGAAGGAACTTCTTCCGAGGAAAAGCTCACTCAAGGGAGGGCAGACTATAGTGATGAACAAGGAATGTAGTGCACTTATTCAGCCTGAGCTGCCTACAAAAAGAAGAGACCCAGGAAGCTTTCATATCCCTTGTGCTATAGGTGAGACTATGTTCGAAGGAGCACTATGTGATTTGGGGGTCAGCATCAACTTACTACCTTTATCTCTGGCAAAGAGGCTACAGATTAATGAGATAATGCCCACAGATGTCATTATCAGACTAGCTGACAAAACTCAAAAGCAAGCAATAGGAGTGGTGGAAAATGTGCTGCTAAAGGTTGGGAAGTACTTTCTCCCAACAGACTTTGTCATTCTAGACATGGAAGAGAGTCATACTCACCCAATCATATTGGGAAGACCATTCCTAGCTACGGCCAGAGCACTTATTGATGTAGAGAAAGGGGAGCTAATATTGAGAATTCATGATGAACGACTCAGCTTCAATGTCTTCAACTTCTCACAAGAAACAGATCAAGAGGACAAGGAACTAAGCACAAACGATAAGGAGACACTGAAGGAGGAGACAAGTACTGAAGCACAGCTAGTTCATTCTGAAACCCCCTCAACTGATAAACAAGGAAAACAGCAACTGCCACAGCTCAAAGAAAAATTGGAGGAACCCAAACCTCTAGAGGCAGGTGAAGACAGCATCACAACTCCTTGGAAAAAAGAGGTCACCAAGGGGAAGGCAACCTCAAAAGAAACAAAGAAGAAGGTACCAAGGAAATGGAGGAACAAGAAGATCCCTACGGAAGATTTCTCTCCAGGGGATAGAGTTGTCTCATCTTACTTCCCAGATATTCCTCCTAATCTCCCTACTGTACCATCTCAGTTACCTAAGGTCTTCACTATCAACAGAGTTCTTTCCTTGAAACATATGGAGATCATTGATCCAACCAATGGATACAAATCCACAGCAAGAGGGGAGGACTTTAAGCACTACCAACCACCATGATGAAAGAAAAACGTCAAGCTAGTGACGCTAAAGAAGCGCTTCATGGGAGGCAACCCATGTTTTATATGCTTTCAGATGATAATGAATAAGTCAATCTTTATGATTTCAACCCAAACTTGACAAACACTTGGTGAATTCTTTATCATGCAGTATATAGTGAAGAACAAGTTTGGTGTTCAAAGCAAACCAAGATGCATGCTAGTCTTGGGAGCTTTGAACAAAACTTTTCATCACATTGCTTCAAACTAAGTTTGGTGTCACCCCATGGTGCCACCAAAATGCATATAAGGAACCACCAATAGTTAGTTAGTTAGTTGGAATTCATAGATAAACAATCAAATCCTTTCTTTCATTTTATTCTAGCCGTAGAGTTTTAATTTTTCTTTTATATATATTAATTTCCTTATTTTAAATCTTTATAGGAAAAGAAAAGAGCGTGGACACCCACAACAGTAAAAGGTGGTGGAGTTCCTTCTTTGTTCCATCGTTTTCTATGCTTTAAATAAGGAAGATCTTGTATGAAATAGAACCTGCTTCCATGTCATGTTAAAAAAAATTTTCTGTCTTTTAAGTTTTCTTTCTGAATAGGTCCATGATTTCTGGTTTAAATGTCACTGCATCATTCCCTTATTTACTTGTAAGCTTGTCCATTTTAAATCAAATGAAGAAGAGAATGATTGTTTTCAAAAGACCAGGGTAGAGTTCATATTGTTGAAGTGCATTCATGAATCTTTGGGGTAGTCATAAGTTAGCTAAGTTGGTTCAACCACAAGGCTAGGAGGACAACCATCTGACCTGAATACTTGACTTTGGATATACTCATGAGACTAAGATAATAACAAGATCCTAAGAAAAGAAAAGGGAAAGAACAATGGAAGTGAAAAACAAAAGAAAAAGAGTAAGCAATAAGGCTAGGCATCAATAGTTTTAATCTTGAGGCAAGTGTCTGTGGTGCTCCTGTGTGAGGGATCTACTTGGATGAATAAGCTCTTAGGGGTGCTTTATCACTTGGTAACTTGGGTTAACTAACCCGGGATTATCAGCTGAAAATCCACTATCAAGAGTAACCCTCACTACAGAGCATTTAGTAACCCAAAGAGGTGCTGGACACCAAGGTCTCAAGAAAAGAAAATAAATAAACTATATGCCTGTGGTGTGTATGTATGGGGGAGAGACTTGAGGGAGTAAGTCCTTAGGGGTGCTTCAACACCTAGCACCTTGAACCAACTGGTTCGGGAGTGTTGGCTGAAAGCTTATCTTAAAGAGTTGCCCCCTTACAGAGCACTTAGCCTAAATAACACAAACAACCCTTGTAATAACAATAAAAGGATCAATGAATAAAAGTCTCATGAGATATAAACAAAGTAAGTGTTTAGGGACATGATAAAGGTCTGAAAGCCAGTAATGGAATGAACCTAAGTTGCTATGCATGAAACCACCATAAAATCAGTAATATGGCTTCCACAAGAATGACTCATTCCTCTGGATGTTCCATTCATCATTCTCTTGTTCCAGTACTTGCTTAGGGACAAGCAAGCTTTAAGTTTGGTGTTGTGATGCCAGGGCATCTTGGCCAGTTTCACTGACCTTTTCTTTACTGTTTTTAGGTTAGTTTCATGCATTTCTTTAGGAAATAAGCTAGTTTTGGGTAAATATTCACTTATGCCTTGACTCAAGCATACATTGTGCATTTTACATGATTTCATGAGGATTTTGCATAAGTTTAGTGACAAATATTATGTTGCATTACTCATGACTTGGACTAGAGCTTTGATGCACTTTGTTACTTGATTTCAGGACCAAAAAGAAGCAAGAAAAGGGGAGGTAAATTGCAAAGATTAATGAGAAAAGTGATTGCCAATAACACTCTCAAAAAGCCATCAATGCCCACGTTAGAGAGTCACGTTAACCAAGTTAACGTGAACTCTAACGTGGAGAAAAGAAGTTGAGCCAACGTTAGTGACACTCAACATTATCACTAACGTTGGCAATTACTCATAAGTGGCCATGTTAGAAGCCACGTTAACCTAGTTAACGTGGCCTCTAACGTTAAGGGGGAGGGAGAGAAGCCAACGTTAGTGACACTCAACATTGTCACTAACGTTGGCCTATGGTGCTAAGTACCACGTTAACTCCCACGTTAACTTGGTTAACGTGTGAACTAACGTAGAAGATGAAGAGTTGTCGACAACGTTAGTGACACTCAACATTGTCACTAACGTTGAAGCAACCACACAACCCCCAAGAGTCACGTTAACTTCCACGTTAACTTGGTTAACGTGGAAGCTAACGATGAGAAATGAAGGATGAGCCAACGTTAGTGACACTCAATATTGTCACTAACGTTGGGATGGCTAAAAGATGGCCACGTTAACCTAGTTAACGTGGACTCTAACGTGAGACCTAGGGGCACATTGGAACGTTAGTGACAATGTTGAATGTCACTAACATTCTCGAAGGATGGCAAAGGCCACGTTAGAAGCCACGTTAACCTAGTTAACGTGAGCTTTAACGTGAAGCAAGAAGGGGCACACTGGAACGTTAGTGACAATGTTGAGTGTCACTAACGTTCTCGAAGGTTGACAAGGCAACGTTAAAAGCCACGTTAACCTAGTTAACGTGGGTTTTAACGTGAGGCAAAAGGGGTGCATTGGAACGTTAGTGACAATGTTAAGTGTCACTAATGTTCCCGAACTTGGACTTTCACTAAATGATTAACACTCCTTACGCCCTGAGCTTAAGTCTCTGCCCACTCCGCACTTTCTCTCTGCAAGTAAAGCCAAGCCCAAATAAAGAAAGGAACTGCTTCAAACTCAAGATCCAAAGGCCCAAGACTTGAAGAGTGAACTAGAAGCTGAGAAGAGTAGTATATATAGGAGTAGCTTTGAATTGTAAAAGAGTTCTGGAGGCTGAAGAACCACTCTCTGTATTTTACTTTCTTTGCAATTTCTAGTTTTATGATGTATTCTCCATCTTTGTTTTCATCTTCAAGAGCTATGAACAACTAAACCCCTTTCATTGGGTTAGGGAGCTCTGTTGTAATTTGATGGATCAATACTAATTTTCATTGTTCTTCTTCTATCTTTCCTCTTGATTTTACTTGAAAGCTTTCGGTCTTCATCCAATTGAGTAGTTATCTTGGAAGAGAAGCTATTCAAACTTGGATCTCTTTTGAACCTTGGAAGAGGAATGAAGAGATCAAGCTAGAAATGCTTTCTCATGCTGGACCAAATTGGGTTTGGATGGGTATGTGACTGTAACCCTCTCAATACTTGGTTTGGGAAATGCATGTGGTATAATCAGTGACCATACTTCATCTCTTCTCATGAGCAATTGACCAAGGAATTGGCTATTGATCAAGATTTGAGAGATTGAATTGCAAGAAATCGCAATTCAATCACTTAAGATTGCCAAGGAGATCAATGAGTGCATTGATTGAGGAAGAGATGAAAATGAACTTGATCCGGAGAATTGCAACATCTCCTAAGCCCAATGAACTCCCCATCTCTAATCTTACCCATTCTCTTTAATTTCTGCCATTTACTTTTATGAGCAAAATCCCCCATTCCCATTTACAATTCTGCAATTTATTTTCAGTCATTTACTTCCAGTCCTTTAATTCTAGCATTTACTTTTCTGTTATTTACATTCCCGCCATTTTATTTTCTGCAACTCTCAACCCAAATTCTGGATTCGCTCAACTAGAACATTCTTCTAATTAAAGTTGCTTGATCAATCAATCCCTGTGGGATTCGACCTCACTCTATTGTGAGTTTTTACTTGACGACAACTTCGGTACACTTGCCGAAGGGAGATTTGTTGAGAGACAAGTTTTCCGTGCATCAGATGGACGACGCTGAGAAGAGGAGAGTGAACGGTGCTGTGCGGAGAAGAGAAGAAACTGAGGAGTAATGACAAAGAGAAGATTTCAGGCTGATCGCGGAGATGAGAGTTTCTTTGTTTTAGCGCGTAGGACTTTTGGTTATTTTCTATAATATCGTATATGCATATAGTATTTTATCGTTTTTTTATACGGTGGCTAAAAATAGTGACTGAAATTAATATATAAATAATATTTTTATAAAAATATATATCAGTAAATAATTAATTGATTTTATTTATTAACAATCTGCTAGTGTGTCACCAAAACAAAAGGAAAAAAAAAATAAAATAAAATAAAGCAGCAAAAAGAAAAGAAGACAGGGCTGTTGTAAGTGTTAAACCCTAACCACCAAAAGTCTTAAGCCTCAGAGTGCTGTCCTCCCCCATTTTTGGCTGCTGCATCCAACTATTCCTCACTTCACTCGTTCACTCTCGACACTAAAACCCACTCTCGACAATCTCCAATTTCCAATCCCAAATCTCATATCCATGGGTTTCCTCTCAAATTCCAAGCTTCTCCAATGGAGACCCACTCTCATCATCCCCAAACTACCCTTCCCCCGCTTCTCCTCCACTTCCACCGCCGAGCCTCTCTCCGAGCCCGACGACCACCACCACCACCCACCTCCTCCTCCTCCACCTCCAGGCGCCACCTCCTCCGAACCACAAAACCCATCCACCCAACCCGATACACCACTCCCAGCAAACAAAGCCCATCAGCAATCCCCGGAAAAGCCCGAAACAATAATCATCAGGATGATTAGCAACCGGGCCTGGACCACCCGCCTCCAGAACTCGATTCGCTCAGTGGCCCCACACATGGATTCTTCTCTCGTCTGGAACATCCTCCATGGCACCTCCTCTTCCCCCGACCAGGCCCTCCGCTTCTTCCGATGGGTCGAGCGGGCCGGGCTCTTCGTCCACGACGCAGGCACCACACTCAAGATGGTGCAGATCCTTGGCCGCTTCTCGAAGCTCAACCATGCTCGCTTGATTGTCCTCGACGCCCCCAAGAAAGGCCTCCCCTGCTCCGAGGACATGTTTGTTTCCCTTATCGACGCCTACGGCCGCGCCGGCATCGTTCAGGAATCCGTTAGGATCTTCCAGAAGATGAAGGAACTGGGCGTCGACCGCACCGTGAAGTCCTACGATGCGCTTTTCAAGGTCATTCTCCGCCGCGGACGGTATATGATGGCGAAAAGGTACTACAATGCTATGCTTCGGGAAGGCATCGAGCCTACCCGGCATACTTACCATTTGCTGCTTTGGGGTATGTTCTTGTCTTTGAGATTGGATTCTGCAATTAGATTTTATGATGAAATGAAGAGTAGGGATATTTTACCTGATGTTGTTACTTATAACACTATGATTAATGGGTATTTCCGGTTTAAGAATGTTGACGAGGCGGAGAAGTTGTTTGCGGAGATGAAGGGGAGGGGAGATACTGTGCCCAATGTGATTAGTTATACTACTATGTTGAAAGGGTATGTAGGGGCAGGGCGGGTTGATGATGCCGCGAGGATTTTCGAGGAGATGAAGTCTTGTGGTGTTAAGCCGAATGCCGTTACCTTCACTACACTGTTGCCTGCGCTTTGTGATGCTGGGAAAGCAGCCGAGGCAAAGAATGTGTTGCGGGAGATGGTGGATAGGTATATTGCCCCCAAGGATAATTCCATCTTCATGAAACTGCTGAGTTGCCAGTGTGAGTGCGGTGACTTGGACGCAGCTGGGGATGTGCTGAAAGGGATGATAAGGTTGAGCATTCCGACAGAGGCTGGTCACTACGGTGTCTTGATTGAGAATTTCTGCAAGGCCAACGTGTATGACAAGGCAGTGAAATTGTTGGACAAGTTAATTGAGAAGGAAATTATCTTGAGACCGCAGAGTTCTTTTGATATGGAACCTAGTGCTTATAACCTGATGATTAAGTATCTTTGTGAAAATGGCCAGACAGCTAAAGCAGAAACGTTTT